>NW_019100658.1:482679-635511 GCF_001856785.1 Myzus persicae | reverse complement strand
TATTTATATATTATATTTTATATTACCTATACGTTGTACTTAACAGTCAATTGTCATGGAGACTCGATATAACATATAAATTAATAAAGTTGGTGGAGCGTTTTATGGAAAAACCTTTTTTGATTTTGTTATAATTATTAAAATTTATTACTTGTTACCTGTTCAAGGATTAAATCACAGCTAGAGAAAATTTACTTTTTTTAAATTAAAAAACTATATTCTTATTTTTATTTTCCTTTTATTTATCTTGGGCAGTTACGTATCACAAATTGCGTATACCTAGGAAACGATGGACCTGTAATTTTTAAACTTACACCATTAAATCTAACATTGCATGAAATCAGGCTCGTCCCCAAGGGGGGGGGGCGAAGGGGCGTCCGCCCCTGCATAACAATTTTTAATATAGGTATATAATTACTATGATGTCAACAAAATTAAAATGATCAAAATTATTTTAATTTAGAGTTATATCTAGGTAGAAAAAAATAAATCTCTACAAAGACAATAAATTATTATCTAGATAAAGATATGAGTAGATAGTTTTTCAATCTATTGAACAATGTCATACATTAATTTTCCCACTTATAAGAGAGCTTTTATTAATATTAGGAACATTTCCTGTAAGCGTTACCTCTGCAGAGAGGAGCTTTTCAACACTTCGCAGGTTGCATATTATAAATTAGTATTACAATTTTCATAACATTTTACTTCACAGCAATACCATTGTTCTTTTGTTTTAAAAACAATGCTTATGCTTATGTTATATTTTAAGCTTTAATTTTGCTTACTTTGCATTTGCTTACATTATAAATATATTAGAATAATGCTATAATGGTTTGCTTAGTTAGCTTGCCATAACCTAATTGCTTGCTATTCATTTCATGATTTCGGATTAAAAACTTGGTTAAGGAGCAAAAAATGGGACAAACTAGATTAACTGGACTGGCATTAATGCATGTGCATTGAAATGTAGATATAGACATAAATAATATAATTGACCAGTTTGCAAAAAAAAAAACGAAAAATAGATTTTATTGTATAACTGTATAACTTTATTCTTTATTATTATTAATATGTATAATATAATATTTCATTGTATAATTGTATTTATTTATATATTATTATTATTACTATTATTAATACGTATAATATATAGATTTTAAAAATAGGTTCCCCCCCCCCCCCCTTGAAAACGGTCTAGGGACGCCCCTGCATGAAATACGCACAGATAGTAGATACTGGATAGGTACATTTAGCTGCCTGATTATCTGTCTGATTATCAGTTTATAATTTGTTCAAGCAAAGCTTTGAAACGGATGATCTGATTTTGACGGTGTTTTTGCAGTTAATAATTATTTTATTACCTGGTAAATAAAATAGTTATTAATTATTATGATTGGATATCATTTTACACCTTTATTTTGCATTTGATAAAACAACCTAAATAAGTAACTGAGAAAACCCTTTCATTTAGCAGAGTTTAAAAGTAGTAAATCCTCAGGTATGTAATTATTTAATCGCGGGCAATGCCATGCCGTGCGGAATAGTTATTACTGTTATTTCAATAAAAGAATAAATGAAAACAAAAACGTAAAAGTGAAAATTATAACAGTTTACAATATAACAAAAATTATCATCGGGAAAAAAAAGTTATATTATGTTATTATAACTATAGTTATAAATTTATTACTTATTATAAACAAGTTTATCGGAACAAAATATTGCCTATACATATAATTTAGAAAATACCTATCAAAAATTTGTTTAAATAGACGCGGTCTGCGATAGTAACAAGTACCATGTAGTGGTCTATAATTTATTATACTACAATGGCCCCGTGCAAGACGCTGCCAAACCTGCTACGGCACTTTACCTATGGTGAACAAACGGCAGGACACTGTTTACCCTCCCGCTGTGCCAGATTACGGTGTAAGGAGTGGTCGAGGGAAGGATTCGCCTCGCCGCGTCGGTCGCAGGGTTGACGGTAAGGTTGGTCTCGCATTTACCTGTCTTGTCCTTTGTATCGCATTATGGCTGAACGCATATACGTAGGTACGTTCCCGTCAACATACGGATAACATTACACTACAGCGTTAAGAAAATGTCAGAGCACCATACCAAATTTATGTTTAGCTTTTAAAGACTGTTTCAATTTATAAACAATTTATAAGCATTTTTAATTTGGAATAATTTGCACGCATATTACTCACTTAAAAATTAAAATAGCATAAAATAGCCAACGTATTGGGACACAGGTAACGTTCTTAACTTAAAGTTAGATGAAAGGTGAATTCTCTCTAATAGTTTAAGGTCTAACATTAAAATTAATACTACTGGTTCATTTAAACGTGAATTTGCTATGTTGCGAGTGGTCGGACAGAGAAAACAAACAGTGCGCTCTTAAGTGGACGCTAATCCCGCATGTGTCGTCTGCGTTATACAAACGTACAACACCTCGAGAACTTTTTTGCGCAAAATAGAACCACTCAAGCTGTAGTCCAAGCTAAGCAACCAGATTTTTACACTATAAGCAAGAGAACATTTACTGTGCAACAACGTTTTTATTTTTTCGATATCACAAATATAAGAAAAATTATTCAAATTTGAAATAATAAATTTATAAGCAATAAGAACTTTTCTTGTATTTGTGCAGATATACTGATATCGAAAAAATAAAAACGTTGTTGCTCAGTAAATGTTCTCTTGTTTCTGTGTGAAAATGTGGTTGCTTAGCTTGGACTACAGCTTGAGTGGTTTTATTTCGTGCAAAACAGTTTTTGATATTTTTTACGTTTGTAAGACGAAGACAACACATGCGGGTGTAGCATTCTCTTAATTTGTTTACATAGTTTTTTACTCTTTTACTTTTATTATGTTTTAAAAGTATAACACTGTTTTATCGCATAATAATACTCAATGTCAATGCATAAAAATTATGTAGAGAAATTATTACAAAGAAGCCAAATAAGTTAAATTATATACCTAAGTATTGTGCTTTTTGAGTCACCTTAAAAATGACTTTTGACCGTCAACAAGCTTAATAACTGTAGACTGAGGCTACATACCGACGAATGAAGTTTTTGTTTATTATTATTCAATACATTCGATATTATAAATGTCTTTATAGGTACTGTATGCTTTCTTTTTTTAAAGGTAGTTATATATATAAAAAAATAACATTCTATGCAATTTAATTAATATATATATCAGGTTGTATATTTTACTATTTGAGCTAAGATTTCATTCCACACTTCATTTTTTATGGGAGGCGCAATGCGTATACAGCAACAAATTTTCCAAAAATAAAATGCAGGCAACTACCTGTATATAGTAGGTATGCTTAGGCAGATGGGCAATGAACCTTTAGACAATTTGGATAAAAAAGACAAAATCCAATACGTTTGGTACAAATAGAATGTTGTATTTACTTTTGGTGTCTTAAAAACGTGTGTGCCAAATAATTCCAATTCCTGGTAAAAATATTATTATGATCCCTGGCGATCCACAGCCAAACAACAATGAACAAGTAAACTTGGCTAGATATTTTAGCAGGTAACAAAAAGGGGTCGATTTAGTATTGTATGGGATTATCATACTGCATTCCTTACGTACCTATCCAATACCTATATACCTTATTGAATTTCACTTTTGTTAACACAGGTATGTATATAATGTTTGAATTGAACTCAATCCGATCTATGACGTTTTAACTTATAACATGATATAACGGAGTTAGAAATAAAGCTAAATTTATATTTGTATTATTTTATTTTGAAATAGTAACTAGCATAGGTATTTGTTTGTAAATAATTAATTCATTTTGAAAAAGGTAATAATTTTTAAATTATTTTTTATTCATGTTTGAAAACAAACATATTGTTATATTACTATACCGTTATTTTTAAACTGCAGCTTTATGTAATTATGATATTAAAAACAATATAAGAACACTTTAGATGATATAAATATAAATTATTCTTCAGACCGTCAACTGACATTTGTTAATAAATAAGTTTTACATAATGATCGGACTAAGTGCATTTCAAACATTAACTTTTTTAAGCACGAGTTTAATTTTAACATTTTTAACAATTTTTTGTGTCTCAAGTACAGTTTGATAAAAATAAGTATTGATAGCGACAGATATAAATATGTGAAGGAAGTCAAATCGCTGGACGTATATGAAACACAAATATGTACGTATAATACGTCATTATTTCGTTGCAATACCAGCTATCACTATATGTTATTTATTATAATTTTATACTTACTCGGTATATTAATAATTGAATTCAAATTTATTTGATCATATATTCATATGTTTGAATTATTTAATTTTATAAGTCCCTACAAATTACAATTTAAATCGATCAAATAATAACGTGTTGCCCAACCTAATTTAATATGCAGGTATAATTATAATACATAATATAACACATAGATAAAGGTTAGGATATAGGTTTTTACGACCGTTTGAAGTTAGATATTGGATATTCACCCATAATTTAACAAATTATCACACGAAAACTTTCTTATTTTTTAGTCATTCGAAAAAAAATAACCGTATGTAGGTACTTGACATTTTAATCAAATGCTTAATTTTTCATTTTCTTTACATGATTACATTTAGAAAATATTTGTACTCATTTTAAGTTATTTTATACAATTGAAATTTGAAATTTGTTTAGTTTTTTATTCGTTGGCGTATAAATGTCTGAAACTTTTAGTGTATTATAAATAAATATTATAAAATTCTATACACGCAATGGCATTTCAAATTTTTTTTTTTGTGATACTAAATACTTAAATAAATTACTTTAATCACAAAAATATCATAAAATATACCTGCTTAGTGGCTAGTAATATTATAGGTACACTGACAGACCTTTTTCGCTCAAATTATGAAAAACGAATAAATGCAATGTTTTCGATTTCAACAAAAATTAAATCAATTTAGTCCCAACCGTAATATTCTAGTAGTAAACTAAATTAATTAAGCAATATCAAAAAAGTAAAACATTTCATTCAATAATATATTCTCAGTTAGGCTTTAAGCGTTAAGATCTATATTCTATAATATAGGAAGACAGACCGTCTTGCTCAGAATCTTTTTTCATAAGCAATGATATACATATTACTCAATGGTGAAGACACCTGCTGTACAGGTTATCTACTTTCCCTCTTTTCAACATTTGAAAATTAAATGCTTTTAAAAAAAAAAAATCGTGATTTTGTATTTTTAATATTTTTCAACTGATAATGAAACAATAGGTATACGGGAGCCTTGTATTTAATTTCCATTCCTTTTGACCCATCAAATAAAATTTTATTGAAACATAAAATATAAATATAAAAAAAAACTAAAAAAATTGAAAATTACCGTCAATAGCCGAAAACAAGCTTATTCGTTTTTGAATTACAACAAAATGAGGAAATCGTTTCATGAGAAATCGAGTGAATATCCAATGTTGTCAAAATTTCAACTTCAAAAGCTCAAAAAAAATAATTTGACCTTCCTGTAGATATATCATTCTGAGCGGAGACGGTATGTCAGTTTATGATATTTTGTATTGTTATTCCTTATTATTAATACGGTAGCCGAAAAGTTGAATTAATATTCTTCTGAAATTATCAATGATGCTAGAAATATATTAAATTGACAATGTCAAATTGTGTTGTTTTTAAACCGAATTACAACAAAATGGCAAAAATCGTTATTCTTTGTGTTAATTTATTATAATGTCTGTAAAAAATAACTGTATTAAAATATTTTTAAAATATTTATTTTTTATAAAAAACGGATTAAGGGAAAATTGTCTTCAATATTTAATACTTGGATATAAAAATTGAACATTTTATAAATTTTTTTTAATTTGATAAATGTTGTCGAAATTTGAACTTTAAATACTTATAAAAAAAATCATGAGTATATATTTTTCAATTGCTATTTTCATGCTTTTTTAGAAATTTTTTTTGATAAAGATAGACAAACTTATAAGAAATCTTGTATTCCATTTTTAAATCTTAGATGTAAAAAGAAACATTTTTATGCATTTGTAACTCAAAATAATTTGCTAATTTTCGTGATTTATACGAATTTTGTTAAAACGCTAAATTCAAACCCTCATAAAAATATTATGAATTTACTTTCAACTTTTTTTTTAAATTTCCACTTATAACTATACTTACATGGAATGTCGTATTACATTTTCTAGTTTTTTGACATAGTGTAAACATTTTTATTGAATTTAGTATAAAAAAAAACAAACAATAATCAAAAATTGCATATGCCTATAAATAGTTCAATACGAGTCATACTATTTTTAAAAATTGTATTGTGTATTGAAAATAGTAACACAAACAGTCCATGAAAATTTTATTCATCTACGGTGATTTTTTTTTTTAGATTTATACTAAAAACCAAAATTGATATGGCCGGTTTTGCGTATAAATTCCCGTTTTTCCTTAATTTTTCATTTGTTTTTCCTGTCGCTTTTTAAAACTATTGGTAAATTTAAATTTTGACCTACTGAATGCACCAACTAGATTCACTTTCCTATCAGAAAAGTTGCTGATGAAGAAAATAGAAGAACTGTTAGTACTCCAAACCGACACATAAAATAAAACTAAATAAAAAAACACTCATTATTGTAAAATCAATATCGCACCGCTCAGAATCTAAAATAATGAGTCGTTCTGCGTTTCTCATAACAGCATCTTTTGTATAATTACAGAGTTACACCATAAACATAAAATCTTAAATCAATTTCGTCTAACTATTGTTTAGTGAAACCACCCTCAAATTCGATTACCGAAGATTTTTTTCTACTTATTATCAGTTATAGTATACACAGACATACACACAAAAAAAATATACACCTACCCACATTATTTAAAAATCAATATACCTAGGTAAATTTATCCCTTCGTTCAAAATCTGAAAAAGCAGTGTATTTTTTTTTTAAATATTAAAATTGAAAAACATAATAAGTTAAACTATTAAATACTATACAAACATCTTTAGCTATAAAATTGTTTTATCTTCAGTTATACAATGTTTGTTCCATATTGTAATTAATTTGGTTAAATGTCTAATTTTGACAATTACGTGTTTTTCAATTTTAAAGATAATAAACATTTGACTTGTTTAATTTGTATTAGATTTATCTATCTATTTTGTATACATATGTATTGGCTAATATCTATTCCTTTTTTCATTTATTTTTTTTACTGTAACTATTTTCAATTGCCTTCTTTTTTCCTAGATCCATTGATCTTAATGAAACCACTGTATAATTATCTATTATAACTTATAAAGTATATAAATAGTACACATAGGCGGAAATCCATTCAAATTTTATGGGGACTAACATTTTTATTATCGATGTGAGGAGGGCTCTTCGAGCCCACAGAACTCAAAAACTGTTGATTTAGGAGGGAGCTTATTCGAAATTTAGCGGCTAAGCCCGCTTACGCCCCCCCCTCCTGTGATTTTCGGGCATGATACTACATGTATAGTAAATAAAATCACCTACACTAGTATAACAGTGCTATCCCGGATATTTTGATTTTGGGCACGCCTCTGGTGGTCCCTCTCTTTATTTGTTTGCTACAAAATTCATGATAGTGCGGTAGGTACTGCGGCGTGCGCATCCCGCTGAGGCGCCAACGGACCACGTCCTTGTGAACCGCAAACCGCAGTTATTCCAGCCACCACCACCGCGCGACCGGGTAGTGGGTTTCTACCTGTCTCATAAACGGCAACGAATTTTTTGCTTAGAATTTTTGAACTTTTTATTTTTTTTTCAGTGTGGTTTTTCAATTTTTCGGTTTTTGTGACACACAACAGTATAACGTACAGTATAATATAATGTGTGTGAATTAGTTGGAAGTGTTGTTTCGCGATTGTCGTTATTGTTAAAAATTGGTTAAAAATTCGCCTTTATTTTTGTTTGATAAAAAAAATATAACTGTCTATTCACGACTGATTGTCCCGTCCATGCTATCACGGCTGTAACATCGTTGCCGAGAGCTGCTGCCATCATTAAACTCGTGTTTTGTGTATTGTCACCACAGCGGCTCAACGTATCCAACTGCAGTTGCAACACATAATCATACATTAAGCGGACTTGGTTCCTACATATGTAGTTTGAAATGGTGAGTACCCAACTTCTAATTTTTTATTTACTTTATATTTTTTGTACTAAATTATCAGTAACTATTATGTAACATGACTTATGACATTATTTTGTTTACTTTTGCTTTTGCTTTTAAATTAAAATATTATTGATAAATATGGAATTAATCAGCAAAGGTACATTGTCTGATTTTAAATTTGAGTAGCCAGTACAATTTATAGATAGTGAAGTTGTAGCTAGAAACTAGGCTTACGATGTATTGTTTGCATTTTAACGAGTGACAGAGATATGTATTTAAAAAAATTTGATTGTGTCCAAATTGACTCCAACAACGTAATTTTTATTCTCAATATACTAACGGGTTATTCATTGCCGGACTCTCGTATAAAATATTAATCATTAGTAATATTCAACAATGGAATTCTTTCCAACCTTTTTTTTATGAATTAAAAATTTGAAAAGTTATGGAAAGAAAAAAAAACTAAAAATATTTCCCGCCAAAAATACGTTATTTTTCGGGCAAAGCATATACATATATTGCATATGTAAGTTGTGTTCATATAAAACGTTTTTAAATGGAAACTTTTTCTGCTGAGGAATTTATATTCATTTATTACATTAATATTATTTTGGTTCGTATACAGTAGTCTTTTTTTTATCGGTCTAACCATCCTTAATCGTTAGGTATGTGTTTAATCTGATGACAAAAAGATTGTTGTAAGGGACATTCTTAGAGGCTCGCATATAATAGTAGGTAGCGACAGTCAACAAAATGCGCACGCTGCGCGCCGTACGTGATGTATGCCCACTGAGCAGGTCATTTCAAAGTATGTGTGATTGTAAAATCTCCCAGAATACCGGTTAGATAAAAAGGTACAAATGAAAAGGTCTAATGTAAACTCCACCAGTTTTATTTTCTTACCTGTAATGGACACATGGAAACTCCACCAGTGTTAAGGCCTTGCTTATATAAAATCCAATAATATATCACAATGAAATAAACTTGAGAATTCAAAATGAAAAAAAAAGATAGTGTCGGAGAATGCTATGAATAGTTTTATAAAAATGGATTTATATTAAACTTAGAAGTTAGAATATCTACAATCGATCTTAAATTGTATCACATAATTTTAGTTCACAGTTCAAAATATTAAACATAAAGTACAATTGTACTTACATACATATTGTACCTAGGTACATATTTTATGAATTTATGGTTATTGCAATTATTTATTTTTTTTATGATTTATGATTTCTTGACATAATGCGTGTACAATTTGTATGATATGTTAGGAAAATTATTATTTTAATTTTATAGTTTCATATATTTTTTGATATAACTAACAATTATTTTATGCCGATGATTTGTATTTAAAAAAAATTATAATTTTGTTCTAATATATTACATTAATAATGTACTGTCCCTTGATTGTTTTTCACTGACGAAGTTTACATGAACTCAATTTTACCTTATTTTTTTGTGTCGGATTTTTCACTTAAAAAGGTACTTGTAGTTTACTTGTGGGAGTTTACATGTACTCCCGAGTCCCGAAATATATGGACCAAAAGGTTATCATATGTACCTATAGGATATAATGACATGTTTTCCTTCGCTTTCAAGTTTTCAACACTCGTGTACAAGTAAACCGTTTTCATTGAGTTATGGATTTACCATTTCCACATGAATAAGGCACTGTATAATGGTTGACATGGTATAATATTATTTATTGTCTATTATATTTTGGTAGGATGTTAATTTTTTTTTTTGTCATCTGCTTACTACCATCACTATACGACACTAGTTTATATTATATACTATTGAATAAGTATAGCCACAAGTAGAATCAGTAAATGGCCGTGAAGTCGATCGACTATAACAATACATTCTATAGAGATCTTCCCGTACATAACACAAGATAATAGCACTACAAAAACCCACCCGATATTTACTTGTTCACTGCAAAGGTCAACCTAACCTATCATATATATGTAGCACTTGTAGCAGGTACGTAGGTACCACCTATATATATTTCGACATATTTTCTTTTTATACTCTACACTCCTAAATGTACGGTATATACGAAACTGTTAAATTCAAAATACAAAATCTGTTCATTCGGCCGGTGATCCGGTGATTTATATATTTCGATATCGGACGTGAACCATCTACCTACAACATAATATATGTGTAGTATGTGCATTGTATGGTTTTTTCAGTATCGTGCAGAGTCCATATATTGGACGAGGGTTCGATATTTGACAATAAACAAGTGAGCCTCGAGCGCCCGCCTGAACTCACGCACTACATTTTTAATGTAGAACCTATGAATATTTGTATTTTCAAACTTTAACGTAGGTACATGAATTGTACCATAAAATAACATATATACAGTGGTCGCCGCTTATTGGACTCACGGTTAATTGACTCATTTGCATATTAGACTCAAAACGGTTGGTCCCGATTCGCACGGTTAGGTTAGGTTAGGTTTTTGAGTCATTCGCCTTATTGACTCATTCGGTTAATTGACTCAAATTGTCGGGTCCCAAAGTGAGTCCAATAAGCGGCGACTACTGTATAATTAAAACTCTAAACACCTGACATTCTCGGCTGCTGAAATCTTGTTCGTGTTATTATTCAAGAGATCAATTTTTAGTGGAGTAAATGAAGTGTATTTCGTAGGTAAATTAATAACTACATAATTAATATGTAATGTAATAATGTTTATTTATGTTTAATATTAATATTTTATTGTATACGTAATTATTTATCAAAATGTATTTATTATTTAATTATAATTGGTAAAAAGATCAATTTCATAAACTAGCCGGGAGTCCCTCATTATTTCAATTGTCCAACAGTGGTAAACATTTTTTTATGTGAGGCCCAGAAATTTGCTATACCTACCACCTAACCTTTGAATTATGATCAAATCAGTAATTATTTTAGTTTTTCTTCTTATTCCTTCTAAAATTATCATTCAATTATATTAAACAATTAATCTCATATTTTTGAATAGTTTGATTCCCGTTTTTTAAATTTTTTGTTTTTCACGAAGCTTGAAAATGACTGGGCATTTTTAATTTTGACCTCTCAAAAGTATTACCAACTAGATCTAATTTTCCACCAGAAACTACTCCCAAAATTAAAAATCAAAGCACTAGTTTCCTGTAAATACACATTACACATCATTGTAAAATTAATACATTAAATTATGTAAAATAATGCCACCTGCCGAAGCGATAGCCCCGAACCACCCCTTCAATACTTAAATATGTCTCTGCTTTAGTGGCGAAATTTTGTCATGTTTTTTTTTTGTAGGGGGGAGGGGATACAAACATTTATACTTACAAAAAAAAAATGTATTTTATACATAAGCACTCCTCGGTACAATCATCAACCATTGTGATCTGTATAGTGTAAGTACTTGTATAAATGCATCAAACATAATTACGTTATTTTAATTAAGTTATGTCGTAGATTCGTAAAATAATCCGTAGGTGTAAAACTTCAAAAAGTTATAAATTTGAAACTATAAGTCCGACTGACAAATTCTGATTACATCATTATTCTCTGTGAAATACATAGGCTTCCAAAAAAAACAATTCTAATATTCACTTGGGAGCTAAACTGCATTGTTATGCACTTATGCCGTATTTCAATATATTTGTGCAATGGTAATTTACTAATAAATTAATGTTTATTATGAAGTAGCAAACTAGCATAGGGGACTCTAGTTCGTGGTTTCTCTATCTATCGACGATTGAAAATTGCGCTGTGTCGCCTCGCAATATAGGTAGATACGCAGATGGATATCGGCCTTATTAGTTGATCCTATGCCCGGGCTGGTGTTGCACTCATCCGTTAGCCTGTGTTCGCGTTCTGCCGTTTGCCCGGGAGTGCTGAGTCGTTTGGGAGGGGGGGGGGCTACCCATAGATTTCCCCTTGTTTCAACCTCGGCTAGCTTCTCATCAAGCTCCTTATTGCAGATAAGTATATAATCAACCATATCGTAGAAGAACTGAGTGAGGCTCCGATATAATCATAATGTGTATTAATTTAATAATATAGAGTCAATATTTACTATTTTGTATTTTGTTTTACTCTTTTCAAAATTTTAAATAAATATTCAGGATAGGTTATATTTTGTTAGGTTTTGGTTAACTGATAAACCACTAAGGAGTAAGGGAAAATTAAGAACCGTTATATACTTATATATAGATAAACGATAAACTAAATAGTTAGGTACATATTCTATGATAATTTTGTAATTATCTATAAGTTGTATCTGTATACTATAATACTGTATATTTACCAAAAGTCTAAGACACATAAATTATTTTTTTTTTTACACAAAATGCACAACACATACATACTTTATGAGTAGTCATAATATACTTAATTAAAAATAATAATATCAATACAATTCTTCGTGATGCCCTAGATAATATTCTTACCTTTAATTTTGATTAGAGGTAAATTCACTGTAATTTTATAAATTACAGAGTAAAATGTAATACCTATTGTGAAAGTAAAATTTCCCATGTTGTAAATTTGTAAGACAGAGATGCTAAATTGCTAAATGCCAATTTGGCTTCCACTTAAAAATTCAATACCTATTACTAAATTAATATTCCCAGATTTAATAGTGTAGTTGACACAAACGTATAATAATAAAAACCTCCATAAAACAGCTAGTGTGAAGAAAAAATAAATAATAGAATTTCATTTTTAACATATGTTTAGACTAATAAAGTAATTTGAACTATTTTTGGTCGAAAATATTGCATACCTAGTATATTGACATATTGTAAGTCAATTCTAACATCTCGTGTCAATAAATTCGTCGTTAGCTCATTCGTGGTATAAATAGCTTACAATTAGACTAAATATTTTGAAAATTGTATTGATGAGTACCTATAGAAAAAGATTATAAAAGTAACAGAATATTGGAATGTTTCAAGTATCTACGATTAATATTTTCTGAAACGAGGAAAAATAACTAATTTTTTCATATTATTATTACGGTTGTCGCCGTTGTTCCGATTCAGTTACCTACAGTCTTTTGTCAATATTTTAGTCACTAACCTGGGCATCAATTGTTACACCATTCTTAAATTTTTGGGAACATCCTTTCGTTCGATTTTGATCAACAATGTAAATATCAAAATGACCCCAAAATCGACACACGATTTTTATGATTATCTGTCGCAACTCGCAATGTTGCCATTTATTATTTTCATTAACACTTATATAGACATTTTATGTTAAAAAATCGGTTTGTCTAACCTTTGTGTAATATAATATTGTCATTGATAATTAATCGTCCAAACACAGCATAATGCTGCACCATCGAGAAATTTCACCCTCGTCATAGGCTATGCAAATTGGTTTAATATTTATATATTTATATATTTACCCACACAATAACGAATATAATATGTAAAGTAAGATAAACCATAAGCACATACACAGATAAGTGTTGTATGGAGTGGTTATAGAGATTAAGTAATACCAGTGGTTTTTCATTTTCTGAAGTAGGTAATAAATTTCACTTCGTTAAATATTGACTATTTCAAAATTTGATTTCTATAATGCGCCGCCATAATTTATGCACAAAATAACGGTGGGCGACCTGCAGGCGACTAGGTAAAATTACTACGTAGGTACCAAAAATGGCAATAATTAAGCTATGATATTTTAATTTATCATAAAGAATTTAGATATCGTATCTTATGAGTTATGACACAACAAAAACGTATATCATATAAGTAGAACGATTGTATCGCTGTTGTAGTGTTGTACGCAGGGCCCCCCGTTAGCCCTGGAATACATTGGCCCAGCTATTTTAGGGACCCACGTTTGAAATGAATTTGCAATGTTTGAAATTTTGAAACTTTGATAGGAATACTTGTTTTGTATTAAATAATATTTTATGCTGCCCTCAAAAACATTTAGTACAGCGGCCCTAAATTTGATGTAGGGGCCCTGGTTTACGTTATATAAATGTTTCTAAAATATAGATATAGGTATTTGAAATGTTGGACAAGTAAATATAGTGCAAATAAAATACACTAAAAACAAAACTCAATACATTTTAATCATTTTGATATGGTCGCTGAACAAAAATCTAACGAAAAAAATCTCACGCAAATAAATCTCACTGAAAAAAAAACATTTAAATATAAATATGAACACAATGTGTACATAATAATGTATATATAATACCTATATTGTGTTATAACTTATAAATAAAATAATACAAAATTACTTAATGATTTTTTTAAATTATAAATTGTTTTATATTGAGTCATTAGGTTATTATAATGATATAAAATAGAACCTACAGTCAAAAAACCCCAATTTTGGGTATATACTACATTTGTACAAAAATTACATGGGTAAAATAATAATAATATAAGGCAATATAAAGCAGACGGTATAGTACCTTTAATATTAGTTCGTTGCTCAAGTTTAATACAAGGAGAATAGATACACATCAATGGATCTACTATTTTTTTTTTTATTATTCATCTTAGTAACATCGGCTACAGTACTAGGCCATTAGTTTTTATTATAATCTATGATTATTATCTGTTACCTACCGGCTATCTGTATTATGTGCTGTTAAGTATTATTGTATTATGCTTTTAATCAACGAAACATTTAAAATATATAAAATACTACGAACGTACGACACTCGCGTGGCCTTTTTTTCCGTTCGATTTTTTTTCTGTACTTTTCCCCTTCTACCGGTCGTGATATGTTTGGTAAAACAGTATATCTAAGTTTTGTCAACTTAGATATACTCAATAATGTATACCTACAATATATAATGATATAAGTATGTCAAATATCTAGGGATACTAGTTACGTACTTAACCTTATGGAATCTAGCAACTCTGCACTGACTGCACTAAAATCTTAGGTACAAAACGTACCTAACGTTAAAAGTGGCACAATCCGTTCTCTGATAAGGGCCGTACGAAATCGTGTTCTATCTTCTACCCTTATTCACTGGTGAAACTAGGATTTAATAGTTTGAGTCCTAAAAAACTAATGTTCAAAATAACTTTGGGGGCCCCAGACCCACACCACAGTAAGCATAACTGTCCTCTAAAATCAAAATTAAAAATAAACATTAAAATGAAAGTTTAAACTCACCATCAAAAACAAAATGTAAATAATAAAATAAGTACAATATATATTATATGGGTTTAAATACACATATAGAGGCGCTAAGCCCCTCTAGCCCCCCTAGTTACGCCGATGGCCTTATTATTTATTATTAGAATGCACTGGCTAGATGTATAGTCATATGTTAATCATTGAATGATTGTTATTATTATAATATATGGTAGATAACAGAAATTTACAAAATTACCATAACTCGTGCATTTTTCAATTCAATACTAGTATACTATCAACCATTTCTTTCATACTGTGTTTTCCTTATCCATTAGTTTAAAAAAAAACATTGATACAGTTCATTTAAGTCCAAAACAAATATCGATGCCTAGAGGAAAAAATTACTTTTATTTAAATTGGTAACAAATTTTGTCAACATTAAAATATGTTGTTTACATTTTTAACATAATTATAAAATAATTAATAATTGATACTAAATATTTTTTATATCATTTAGCTGCCATATTATATAGAATACAAATCCATGATTCCCTGAAACAAATATAAATTGAAAAATAACTAAGAAACCATCAGAAAATGTCAAGTATTGTCGGTTATTTCTTTACGAATATTAGGTGCAATAAAAAAGGGGTAAGTGGATGTCGCTCTGCTGTACAGTAGATCACAAGTGGGTCACTACTCACTGTAATGGAGCTAGGGTATTAAATTTGATATGAAATCCATTGTACCTATACGAAAAACGATTCTGAGCGGAAACGGTTTTTGACTCAAGAATATTTTATATGTTGATTGACGATTGTTATTACTTATATTAATACGGTAGCCAGTAAGTTGAAATTTGAATAAATAATACCCAAAAATTATTAGTGATACCGGAAATATTGAGTTTTGGAACCAGTGCGCACGGAGCCACTGGGCATGGTAAATTAGATTTTTTAGATTTTAGACAAAAATTAGATATTTAGACACCTACTAGACCTCCCATAATCATTAAAAAGCTAGTTAAGCCATTATACCTATGTTTATTTCATTAATTTATATACTAGATAACATTTTCAAAATATTTTGACTTGTTTTAAGCTGATGACGGACATTTTCAATTTCTTAAGTTTTTTTTTTATAAATGTCAATAAAATTGTATTTGTCGGGTCAAAAAGCAAAAAAATTTAATACAAGGCTCCTGTATATTGTTTCAAAATTAGTTGAAAAATATTTAAAAAACGTAGGCTCAATTTTTTTTATAAGAATTTAAAGTTTAAATTTTTACAACATTTATCATGTTTTAAATTGAAAAATGATTTTGTAGTTAAAAATGTATACAATTTTCAATTTGTACAGCTAAGGATTTAAAATTTAAAACAAGGTTCCAAGTAAGCAGTATTTTCGGTAACTTAAAAGACTAAAATTTATAAATACAGTTATTTCTTACAGATATTTTAAGTTCAAATTTGGACAAAATACACTCCTTAAAAAGTTACAAGTTGAAAGAGTTCCTGGGGGTGTCCTTATGCCGCTTATGTTACCACATATCAAAAATATCAACATTTTACTTCTCTAAAATAAACGTAGGTATATGGTGTAAATTGTAAGTGTTTATGTAGTTATTTGTTTTCGACAACGAAATAAGAAAATCGCTATATACGAAATCGAGTCAATATCCAATGTTGTAAAAATGTCCATCTTAAACGCTCGTAAAAATTTAATTTGACTTTCCGATAAAAAAATTTTTTTAATCAAGGTAAGCAAGCTTATAAGGAATCTTGTATTCTTGTGTTCAATTTTTAAATCTTACATATTAAAAGAAACATTTTTATGAATTTCTAACTCAAAATATTTTACTAATTTTTGTGATTTCTAGGAATTTTGTCATAATTCTAAGTTTAAACGTTCCAAAAAATGTATTGTGGATTTAAGCTCAACTTTTTTTTTTAATTTCCATTAACAACAACTTACAAAGAACTTTGTACTACATTTTTAAGTTTTTTGAAAGATAAAAAAATTTTTGACTTGAGTTTCAAAAACACAAATAATAATCGAAAATTACATACGACTATAAATAGTTTAACACAAATCAAAATATTTTGAATATTTTATTTGTATATGGAAAATGTTAACATAAACATCTATCTACTGTCATTTTTGTTAAAAGCACATTAAAGACCAAAATCGATTTTTTCGTAAACTTGTTTTGCGTAAAAATTCCCGTTTTTCCTGAATTTTTTGTTTGTTATTCCTGTTGCTTCTGGAAATTATTGGGAATTTTTAATTTTGACTTCCCGAATGCACCAACTAGATTCACTTTCCTACCAGAAAAGTTGTTATTGAAAAAAATCGAAGCACTTTTACTGCCCCAAACCATGATGACAGAGACAAAAATAACAAAATAAAAAACACACATCATTATAAAATCAATACATTCATCGCTCTGCTCAAAATCCAAAATAAAAATCGATTTGGTCGAAAACTAGTGATGTTTACCTATACTTTTGTGGGTAGGTACCTGGTTCCCCACAGTTACTATCAACAGAGTAGGTACTTCCTGTGAAATACTCCGCAGTTTACTACAGTTTTTTGTTATTTTATATCAATAATTAAGAAAATGAATGGCATTTTTATTCATAAGAGTTGAGTTATAGCCTTCCATAGTACAAATCTTAGACACTAGATCCATTTAGCTACAGAACCCTCGAATCTCAATATTTAATGATGTAATATATTAATTGTTTACCTTTTTTTTTATTAAAACATAAAATTCTGTAGCATAGTATGTACAATATGCAAATATAATAAATTATGGAGAATATTTACATAACACTATATTTATGAGGAGGTATACTGTCCAGCGACAGAACCCTCAAACGACATTATGATTATGGATTTAGTAAATATCCACACCAGCGTCTTTTTAGCAGCCGGGTAGGATTATTTGGTGGGTTGGCTTCTTCTTGAATAGCTATAAGGGGGTTGATGTGGGTAGCTTGTTTAGAGTGAAATTTTTTGTTATAGTTGGATGCAATTGCGGTAATAGTTTCAATTTTAAGGCAATTGTGGAGTGAATTGTTAGTTACATAGGGACCAGGGTGCCAACATTAAGTTAGTAAACGAAGAGTAATTGATTGGAATGCTTGAATTGTTTTTGTTTGAGATGGTTTGGCACAGTCCCATATCCTTATTCTGTAAACCCAAATGGGCTGAAGCATTGACTTATAAATAACTATTTTATTGTTGAAGGAATAAATTAATACTATAAAAATATTGGAAAATAATCACTCATCGCTCATCAGTCATCACACATAGCTCATCAGGCCCTATCAGTTTTCCAACATTTAACAAAAACGATGTTTACCAAAAAGTAAAATCAATTTTTCATGAACGTTTTAAGTTAGACATTGAATCTTCACCCTTAAATTAACAAATTCTCAGACAACGATTTTCTTACTTTGTTGTTATTCAAAAAAAAGTTGCTTGAAATTTTCATCAAATGTTTATTTTATGATTTTCTATACATGAATATTTGAAAGTTAAAATGTATTTGTTTTTTATTCTATAATTCTATAAATGTCAACATAAGTAGTTATAATAGCAGTTGGGAAATATTAAAGATCAATAAGCACAATTTTTTTTTTATAAGCACTTAAAGTTCAAATTTTGACAAAATATATTAAAATCTCAAAAATTTTCAAATCATTTTGTAGTCAAAAAATTATAAAATTTTCAACTATCAGCTAAGGATTGACAATTTAAAACAAGGTCCCAAATATGTAGTAAATTCTGTAACTAAAAAATCTAAATTATATATAAACAGTTATATTTTACAGACATTTTATTTAAGTTCGTATTTGGACAAAATTAAATATTAAAGCCAAGATAAAAAATAAATATAACTAAAAAATATTATTTGTGGGTATATTATTATATTTTATACTCACATTGACATTTTAAAATGCAATAATTTTTTCAGCAAAAATGAATTTACCTTACTGTAGTAATAGTAAAATAAATTACTTTAATCACAGTGATATCATAAAACATACCTACCTACATTCTGTTCAAAATAAGATGATTACCTGAAGGTGACCAGTTTTAGTTAGGCGGCGATCAGACACTTTGTAAGACATATCCCCTACCACGTTGCTGCGCCAGACCAGTGTTTTGGAGCAAAGCCACATGCGCACAACTTGGCCGCAGGGTAATATCTTATTTTGAACAGAGCATAGTGGCTAGTGGTTTTTTAAACACTGATAGACCCTCCTCGCTCAAAATCGTTTTACATATATACTGATTTTATATCATTGAATTCAAATTTAACACATCTTTTCAAGTGACTCCCTACACACCTAATGTACAGCAGGGTGTTATCCACATACCCGCTTTTTTAAAAATGAAATTTTATGTAAATAATATAATTATATAAATATAATATTTAAAAGGTGTAAATTGGTTTATGAAAATACAGGATACACAAGTGCCTCTTATACTAATAATATTATACATATTATTAAACTTTTATTCTCAATCAAATGTTACAAAAATTAACATATAAATAATATAGCCTATATATACAGTTAACCACGACATAAATATTATGGATGACAATCTTTCATTGTTGTTGTGGTGATGTTAAAAGTGATGTTCATTTTTTAAAGTTAAACGTAAAATAAAACAAAATTAATTTTAATTAATATACTAAAGAATGACAAATATAAATTAATGATAGTAATAATAATCATAATAATAATAATAATAATAATTATAGAAAAAAAAATATTGTATAATCATTTTTTGAGTTTCAATAAGAAAAGAATACAAATTATGGCATCATAACATATACATTTATACCTAACAAATAGTTTACTAAAATCATAATACATAAATATGATGTATACACATATAAATATGTATGTATGTGTATATATTTATATCAGTATATGTATATTTCAGCATGTTTATTATTACAAGTCTAATTAAAAAAAAAAAATCAATAATAATGTAATAACAATTATGGGAAATTTTAATATAGGTATAAATTATGTAGATTAAAATAATGATACAGAACAACTCCAGTCATTTTCCTTATAAATTAAAAGTTATTATAATCTACATTATAATACCAAACATTTTCGACTTCCAAAGTCTCAAAAATATTAATTCTATAAAAAAAACATTCAATTATTTTAGAAGGAAAAATGTCTGGTTTTATTAAAACTATATTAAAAAATAAGTTTATATATAGAATTAATAATATAATACAAGAATTAAAAATGAATACAAATTAAAACAAAAAATGAATTTCACAGTTAAAAATTATTTTAAATATATCCACGGCTGGAAAGTAATAATACATACTATATAACACTGCACTCGGTAAAAGTCTGTACAATTTGAATTAAAAGGTATTGGATGAAATCTCGTTGATAGTAAGTGAATAATTGAGATAAAATTGAATTTAAGAATATTGATAGACTTAGCAACAGATATGACTAATGTATTTAAAATTCCAAAATTCCATGAAAAATTGTCTGACTGCAAGCTTCTGTTAGGTATTATCTTTGATTTTAAAATATTGCACTAAATACTAAAGTATACTATATAGCTTTGTACCATGACTTATCTGTTTTAAAATCAATAATAATTCTTATGTAAATATTGGTTAAGTATGAATACACTTGTATATATTTTGACTAGTTGTTTTACTTTGAGTGCAGCATTATATTTTGTACAACATGTACTACTAAAACATGTCTTACATGAGCCTAATTTATGTGGGATTTATATAATACAATAATTAAAATATTTATTAAGTACACATATTTATATTTTACCACAGCAGTATACATGGGACAGGATTAGTTATAGTACATGATATACTAGTATGTAATTGATATTTAATAATTTTAAATATAATTATTTAAATGTCAATGTAAATACATTTTTTCATACATGTTGAAATTTATTATTATAAATAAACGTTCATACACATATAAAAATTGTATTTTCAACATAAATACACTATTTATTTTAAAACAATTATGAGGTATATGATTGATAGATACAGACAATAGGTATAGATGGTCTAAATTACATGTCACTTTGGTAGCTGACAGTAGTAGTGTGGAGAAGAAGGTAATTATTGAATTTTAAGGAGTGGGAGGTGGCCAAAGGTGACAATTTAGTAATAACTATGCCAAGTAGTTATAATTAATATGATAGTGGTGAGTCTTTACTGGGGTTATTTGTGCTGCTAAGTGGGTCATATATTGGACTAACCTCTGAAAAATATCAATTTCCTCATACAATGACTACTGAGAAACAATTGTTAAGAATGCAAAGTATAGAAACTTGGTAACTAAGAGTTTTTATGAAGATTAAATCTTTACCAATGTAAATAAGTTCATAAATTTCAAATAAATCAGGATCAACTTTTGAGGCATAGTTTGAAATTGTTGGAAAATAACTCGTTATAACTATAGTAGGCACCATATATTTAATTGTAAAGAAAACCATATTATAATTATCTTTTGTCTGTAACTAAAACCATGAAACATAAATTTTTAATAGTATAAAATAATTACAAGTGGTCAAAGTAGAGGGAAGCGAGAAGAACTTATTTTAAAACTTTTTATCTTTCTCAAATGCCATAATTTGTCTGCTTAAGACAATCTACCATTAATTGAATATTTATAGTCGCCTAATCTTGTTCGAATTCATATTATTAATTCTTCTTGCGAAAACATGTTTTGTTTTTGTATAACTGAGTGCTAGTACTAGGTATTAAAACTTTTCACTTAAATGGGTTTTATTCATGACAATTGAATAATTCATCTTGTTATTTCAATATTGTTTTAATCAACTTTGACCACTAATAATTGTTCATATCATATGTTTAATTACACTCATAATATGTTCAAAACTTGAATAATTAACTGTAAACTGAATTTGATTGATAATTGATATTTTAATATTTTCATAATATATATAGATACCATTATTGTTATATTCTGAACAAATGTTAAAATTGCAGCAAGTAACGAATGAATAATCTAAAGGTACATTTTAGCACTTAAAAAAAATAAAGTTAAGTTCTTTTAAATGTAAAAATTAAAATAACCTACAATTAAAATTAAAAATATTATTACTATGGAGATTTTTCTTATTAGGAAACGGTTTTTACAATAAATTTACAAAATATATTTGTAGAAATATGTTTCAAAATGTAATAATACTTTTGATTGTAAAATTAATACTGGCGCAAACGTAATGAAATTAATTGTTTTTCTCTAGGAAATGCAAATTGATATATATATATATATATATATATATATAGTTATATTTAAAAAAAAAATATTAATCTGTCAAGAAAAAAAATATATTTAATAAACAATGATCAGAAAAAAAAAAATTAAAGCTTCAGCACATACATTTTTCTTCTAAAAAGTATAATTTGGTATTTATCACATGAATAAAAATCATGAATATTAAAAAAAACTTTTCATTCAATACTTAATAAATGCATAAATCAACTTTCAATAAATCATACATAATCATACTATTAATGACAGTGAAAACGGAGTGGGTCTAAGAGAAGATGTTAATGTTATAAGATTAATGCTATCAACTTTTTAAGAATACATTTGTAACCCTCGAACTTAAGAAGTAACCGGTAACTTGAATATTATTTTATAAAAATCATTAGCACAACTTGATAGGGTGATTTTTTAATGTTCAACATTGTGTAATATTCACTACTTATGTAGCTCTTTAATATAATGGTCAACTAGCATAATATATTATACAAGCAATCTAATTTATTTTGGATAGTGAAGAATAAATATGTTTTTAATTTATCAAGTATTTATGTTCAATATGGGCCCCCTCCCATTACTATTTTTACCATGTATTTTTGATTTAAGCCAAACACACATGGTCAAAATATAATGTATTATATATTATTTACATAAACAAGTCATTTTTAAACAGATAAGAACAGTTAATTGTTTTAAAAATAATATACATATATGTATATAATTATTTGGTAAAGAATATTTAAGGAATGTAAAAAAGGCTTTAACCTAGAATAAGAGCTTATTATGTTAATTTTATTGAATAAGTTGCGCCAATGATAACGATTGTAAAAAACAATAGTAAAATGTAATTATACTACATACAGATAAGATGCAAAAGAAAATTGGGAACTTGTTTTGAGTTCAAATTTGTACTTACTGCAATTTTTTATTGGGTATGATTGTGATTTATTTACTGATTTTAAATTGACATATCTAATATCGGAAAGGGGCTTAGGAAATTTAAGACATTTCAGTGTATAAATTAAGTATGAATTTTAGACTGAATTCAGGATGAAAATGAAAATTTATGTACGATAATATATATATTTTTTTTTAACAAGAGCAAAAATATTTGAATATTGTACGTTTATACTCTGATAAATACTCTGAATTCAGTCTTACATTTAAAATATATAATCTAAATGTCTATTAAAACTTCGGGCTTAGCTTGTATTATTTACAAAGGGCAAAAAAATCGTTTATGTTGCAAGTATATAAAAAAAAACAATGTCATATGAATAAAAAATATCACTAATATAATATACTTGGCAATATTTCAACGGAGATTTAATGTAAAGGCAAACTAATGCCATCACCTCCAGCTTACTTAAGAGCATAACATTTGAGGTGAAGTTGTACTCCATCGCTACTGGGGTCCATTATGAGGCAAGCCTGCTTGATTATTTGGCTATAAATAAATGATTTTGGATTAAATTTGAAATTGCTATTTTTCATCAATAGAATCTTATTAGAAATAAACTTACCAAAGTCATGGGTGGAAAATGTGGTGCTTGGACAACCATGTGTTGTGCTACCGATAAATGATGTCCCAATTTTGGTCCAACATTGTCTTCGGCCTTTTCTTCTTCCCTCCTCTTTAGACAAGCAGCTTTAGGATTAAGATTTCTTTCTGGAAAAATTAGAAAAGTAACAGTATAAAACATGATTTCAAAATAATTACAATTATTATAAGAATCAATCATTTACCTCGAACTTGTTGTTCCAATGACATGATTACTTCAACAGCCATGTTGAGAATACCCAGTTTAGTTTGAGGTTTATCGGTTTTTAGGTGTGTCATACACATCCTGCCAAGTTCTTTTAATGCTTCATTAATGTCACGAATTCGAATTCTGAAAATATAAAATAAATTATCACTGTGATATAACATGAATTATTAAAAAAAATTTTTAGTTGCACAATATTTTAATAATTTTGATAATCATAATTTACCAATGACTAATTGTTTCAAATTAAAATTAAAATACAGTACATAACTAATTATAAAAATAATAACTATTTTTGTCAATATAAACACATAATGGAGGAATATAATATTATTTTTATAACGACTATTAAAAAATACATTTTGAACAAATTATTGATAAAAAAAAAAATAATTTTGCATTTGTTAGGTGATCATAGCTGTGTACAAGGGGTACGAACTGAGTTCAAATGAAGGATTGATTACTGATTTATGAGAAAAATATTTTATATTTATTTAATTTCACTATTCAATATAAATGTAAATAACCATAAATCGTTGTTAATACATTTTAAATTAAACCATGATATTAATATAATATAAAAAAAGGAGCCAAGAGCCGCACATAAGTTGCAGGCAAAAAAGCTCACCTTTCTCGAGCGTTATTTGCTTGGCGGCGCTCCTTTTCTCGTTGAACTTTTAATTCAGGATCTTCACTCTCGTCATCCACACTTGTACAACAGCAATACGAAACATCATATTTAACATTAGATTCAAACTTAAAGTTACTAATTCATTTTTTAATGTTCTAAGAATTGTAATTTAAAATAGTCTAATCTAAAAAAAAAATGTATGTATTCCAACATTATACAAACATAATTATAATACATTTCAAAATTAACAATAACAGTAGATATTGAATCAAAACATTTAAGCAAATGTGATGGGTTACATTCAATTTTACTTTATCAAAAACTATTTAATGATATTTTACAAAATTAAATTATTTAGGAACTTACCTTTCACGGACATTATTGGCTTGTCTGCGTTCTTTTTCTCTGTGTGCTTTAGTCGATGGATCTTCATTATCTTCATCAGCACTAGAACAACTAAAATAACAGTCAGAATTTAAGTCAATATCTTATTTAATAATCTTTATGAATGAAGCGTGTAGGTGAGGTCCAATAGAGGTATGTCAATATTTAATGTCAACTTAACACAAAAATTAGAACACACACATATATATATATGGTTTTATTTTCATTTGAATCAGTACACAAGTTATGTAACATTCATACTCGCAATTACACAAAATGTATTACCATAGTAAAATAAGTTAATGTGCCATATTGTAGAAGTGATACTTTTATTGATTAGGTAAAGCATTACAGTTTTTCTTTATCAGTACTAAATGTATTTATGAATATTAATGGTTTTATATTATTTTTAGTAACTAAGCCTAATGTTCTATGGAACAGTTTATTAATTATATTGTATTCACACAATACTAATTTACTGTTATACTAAATGATAATACCATGCAGATGACACAAAACTATACTTTGAAATTAAGGCTGTTGAAAGTGAACCATTTTTAAGGGCAATATAGATTTAGGCAATATCCTAGATCCATCGTGAGTGATGTGTCACTGTGTGTGTAGTGACTGATCATTAGTGAGAGTGAGTTCCCCAAAAACTTTATGTTATTAAAGATAAACTACGTCTAAGATTCTCGGAAATCCATAAATTACATATGTGCAGTCACACGTCGCTATATTTTGTTGTTTGTTACTTTACAAAAAAGTTTCAACGAAGTCTCAAAAAACGGAAAACAAATTCACCCAGTACCTACAGAAAGCTAGATTTTAATTTTGAAAACATATTTGAATTCCTCATTCTCTTTTCTAGGTTATGTAGTAAATGGATTTTTGATTTTTTATATTGATTAATAAGTATAATACCAAATATATTTTCTTTTTTATTGAAATTCACTTTTACTTAAGTGTTACTAAAAAAAAATTATTTCATACAAAACACAAACAATAATTTTTCAAAATAATAAAGGACTTCTGGAATTATATTTATTTGTCTTTCGTTTGATGGTCTAAATGCACGGAAAAACAACTTGCTTTCAACAGCCTGAAAAACTATTTATGATGCAAATATCTTACAATCTGGTATTAATAAGTTTTTTTAATGGTGTGAAGAAAATCTTCTTTCTCTAAATATTAATAAATTCTGAGTAATTTATTTTACACATAGCAAAAATCCAATAATGTATCAGTATCAAATTAATAACTATTCTTTCAATTGAGTTAAAGTCAAAGAAAGACTTGGATGTCTACTTTGAAAATTTTTATCTAATATTTTCTAATTATAGAATGATTAAAAACAAATCATATAATATGTTAGTTTTTATGAATAGAAATACAAGAGTTTAAAAGCACTATATATGTCATTAGTAAAATCTAACTTAGAATTTAGTTCACTCATTTAGTCTTGTGATAACACAAAATATATAAATGATCTTGATAATATCCAATATAAGTTTTTGAAAAGAATTGCTTATGTTTCTAAATTTGTCAATACATCATTCTAATGATTTGATTCACTAACTAGGCTGTAAGGATTACCAAATAAAACAGTCTTTACACAATTTAAATAGAAATGTTTGGTTTTCAGTATACAGACATGGTTGTGTCGTGTTGTTACATTTTTTTTTTACGTTGCTTTGTGACACTGTTGTGTCGCTAAATAATTTAAATTAAATTTACATTTTAGTTATAACGGAGAAATAGTAAAAGAGTCTTGTGCAAATTTACCTAAACTAACAAATTTATAAAAATTAACTCGCAAAATGTTAAATATTTAGTAGAGAATTTACATGTATTAGATTTATTTTAGATGGATATTTGTTCGTTTGAGGCTCTTATAATTACACGGCTAAGACACCTCAACGAAGCAAAATCTGAAGTTAAGTTAAGTTAATGTGTCTTTAAAAATAAAAGGGGCAAAAATTGCACATTAAACTTACTATTGACGGGGTCGTTTTGAATTTTTATTTATAGGCGAATTGTTTGGGGGTGAATTGGCATTAACGATGTTATTTACTAACAAGTGATCACTGCTAGTAGGCTTGGTATCTGAACTGTCTGGAGGTTCTTTCCGTTTTTCTACAATAAAAAGAAAACAACATTAAGATTAAAATTATGTTTGAAAAATTAAAAATATAGGAATTAGTTAAAAAAAATATTTTGATGAGTACATACTGATATTGCTTAGTCTTTCAATTTTGATTGGCCCATCACTGTCTTGACATGTTGAAAGTGTTTGGTAAGTATTTGGAACACCTCCAACTGTAGCAGTCGCTGAATGGGGACTTCCCTAAAAGCAAAACAATAAATTATAAATATAAAGTACTACGAGTAAAAGATTAAGAAAAAAAAAACTTAAAAACATTGTAACTTACTAAATGTTGATGATACAATGGTACAATGCCTGAAGCGGAATGTTGAACACCAGCTAAACTTAAAGCCTGACTTTCGGCATGATTTCGTAAAACATTTATGGCATCGTCCAGTCTTTCTTCCATACGACTACCCTATAATACAAACAAAAAATTTACTTGTAAAAACAAATTACAGAAACAGAAATAATACAAGAATTTACACCAACCCACATTCAAGCAATTTATGTTAGTACTAATTGTAGCTATTATACTTAAAAGTTAGAAATGTTAGAATATTACATACCAAATGAATAGTGCGATGGTCAGTAGGAAAATGAGGAGATCCAGGATGAGGTGGTACTACGCCAGGGGTCCAAGATCCGGCACTGTTTGCAGGCGCTAAAGGTGCCAAAGGTGGTGGTGAACTTACAGGTGTAGATGGATTTGAACTGTAACTGCTGACACTCTGGTCAGTGGGATATATCTACAACACATTGTTGTATTTTAAGAAATCGAATTTTTTTTTTATTTAACAAATTAATTTTGAAATAATTCTTAACCACTGACGTAGGTCCAGAATACTGTAATCGTACCGCTAGGGTTGTATAAAATGACAAGGATAGGATTCAGGTATTTTTCACAACAAAGAAAAACATACTTCTAAACCTAACAGTTATAAGAAATGTTTAGTGAATCGCTATGATTCTTGTTAGTGTTATTTGTTAATAAAAGCAACAAAAATCCTTCAATGGTAACTATTTAAGCATACCTTAATAATATCCCAGCGTATATATATTATATAAATGTAGGTTAATTATGTATATTCAAATAAAGCAAATAAATAAATAAATTTATCGTACTGATGCTAAAGTTTTGACAAGTGTATCCCCGGGAGTTTGAATAGTGGGACTGTTATGTCCTGGGTACATCATTGAGCTAGGGGTTACTGCAATTGGACTTGGAGCAGAAGGAGGAGCTCCACGCAAACTTGACATAGGTGGTAGAGGGGAAGTGCCTAGGCCATCTGTAGCAGGTGAAACACCACTAGGAGGTATACTAGCATTTGGACCAATAGTATTAAAGCCCTGTGAAAAATAAACATTTATTATCACCAAACTTATGACTCAGATGTATAAAAAAAATAAAAATAAAAATAGAAAATTTTAACAATTAAAGAAAAAATAAATATAGCTCATTTACATTATTTAATACAAAACAATTATTGAACTGTTATTATAATATTTATTTAAAAATTATAAGATATTGTGATAAATAGTAAAATTGAAATATAATTTATTCTCTTAAACTAATGAGGTCAAGTAAATTAAATATAACTATAAGTTATTAAAAATTATAAGTATATTCAAATAAAAGATGACAATTGTTTAAGATCAAATTTAATTTTAGCTTAAAAAAGTGTAAAAAAATTATAAGATAAAAAAAAGGTAATATATTTTTAATGAGTCCCATTAAAAATACCAATATCAAAGTTATTTTAAAAATAATTAAATTAAATTGTCTCTCAATTTTATGTAAAAGTACTGGAATAGAATAAAAATATCATGGTAATATAAAGTATTTTCTTAGATTATGTACCCATCCTTACAAATAAATACATACTTGTCATGTATTATATTATGTGACTATTAAAAATATTGTATTAAATTTAAGAATACATTTTGGAAAAACTGAGATTTTTTTAATAAATACAAAAATAATTATGTTTCATTTAAAATCTTAAATAATATTCTATATTCAAATCTAAGTAGTAAAATATTAATTTTTTTAAAATAAAATAGGAAGAGTGAGAGAGCTTTTGATGGATATGTGGAGAGGTTTATTTTTAATAAATATAAACTAGTATACAAAAATTGTTTACAACAAAATTGTATAATTTAATTTAGAATTGAGGATTTCACATAGATACTTTAATTGCCAGTTTGAAATTACAACAATTTCATTAGTTTTCAAAACCAACTATTTTAGTCATGCATTATTATAAACTAAATTGTCTTTTTTTTTGTTTCATAAAGCTACAGTTTAAAACCTTGTAATATTCTATGCTAATGCTAATTTAAAGTTGGTATTTAAACATTGAAATCTGCATAATATGCTTTTGTGTAGTATAAACACAAAAATAAATTATTATAGGTAACCTTAAGAACTAAAATATGAAGTTGATAAATAAATGTTAACATTTTAAAGTACAAATGAGAAAATATATTTTTATTATAAGAATATAGTTCAATAATTTATGTAATAAAAAAATGTTACCTATTTATGAATTATTAATGTTTTTGTCAGGCTATAATTATATTATATAATTATCTAAAATAATATTAAATTTAACATTTTAATAAAGTGTTCCCAGCTTTTTAATTATTAACAATATGATCAAAATAAAATTGTTCAAGTCAAATGCGAAAAAAAATACACAAATATAATAAATTATTATTATTATATTCCGTTAAATAATTAAGTTTTTATTTTGACCGTAAAATATTAAGAAATAACAAAATTGTTACGTCCCTATGAGTATTAGGTTTTTAAAATGTAAATTAATTTTAAATTAGAATACATTAAAGTGATTTAACTAAGAATATTTATCAGAAAATCTCTAAATTTAAAAATTAATAAACTATTAAAAAATAAACTAAAATAAACTATTATTCAATTTTTCTTTATTGAAGATAAATTTACTAAAAATTGGAATTTAGTTAAAAGAAAATTTTTAAAAACAAAAGTTAACAATTTGAATACGATTTTACCACATACAACATAATATTAAATAAGAAGGGCTACATATAACAAGATCTGAATATTGTACCTACATATTTTATGAATGTTGATTTTTTTATGTATTAACTCGATGTTACCATTGAAGGGGAATTTGTTTGTACAGTGTAGTTTGCCGCAATATACACATTAATAAAGCTCAAATGACCTCCCGTTAAATTAGAATTATTCCAAATTTAATTTAAAATGTTAGCTTCAGCCCTTATAAGTGACTAAAAATAAATTATATATTCTCACCAAATTTTCTGGTGTTAGCATAGTATTTGTTGGCGGAAAATTGTTTGGCGTCATGTTTGGAGACGTGGTCAGCAACGAATTGGGTGGGTTGGTATATGTTGTATACGTTGTAGGAGACTGAAGTTGAGCAGTAGCACTAGTTGTCCAAACATCGCTATTATTTCCTGTGCCGTCTAAAGATCATAGATGTTTGTACAAAAAAAAAATTATTAAACAATGAAATTAGAATTTTTAAAAAATATTTTTCATTTATTTAAATTACACTAATTACCCAAGTAATAAGAATCAGCATTGTACACAGATGAACCTGGTTTTTGAGCAGCAAATCTAGCTGGGTCTGGTGTAAATTCATCACCACCATACTGAAACATAAATATTCAAGTCGAGATTTAGTAAGAAATAATGATAAGTACAAAAAACTAATAACATTTTACTAGGAAAATTATTAATAAAGAAGAATAGTCTATTTTCACAAACAATATTTAGTGTGATTATAGTGTTAAGTATGGACTATAGATAACCTACACTTATTATTAAAAATATTACAGGGATGATTTTGAAACCAACCATAAACATAATATATTTGCAAAGGGTCAAGATGAATCGATATGGTAGTCGACAATAGCAAATAGAGATTGAAAAATTTACATTTTAATATTTTATGTACCATACACTAATACTGTAATACCAATAATGTGTAATATAAATTTATACCTAACACTATTATCAACAATTATATTGGTGTAGTTACACCGAGTGGACAATTATCCGCGGGTCTGTCTCTGACTTGGTCACTTACGGTTCGGACGGAGGCCAGAAACATATTATTCTATTTTCAAGGCTGTGGTTTTAAAGTTTCGATTATTACCTGCTCAATTATAATACATCGACTACTTATAGACTGATCGAGAAAAATATAGGCACAGCGAACGTTATATGGTATACACGGGAAAACGGAACGAATACCGCCGAACACAACCTTGAAAAATACACAAGGCTAAAATCCAAAAATGTCAGCAGCAAGTCACCATAAAACGTATGCGCAATTTCGGAAATAATTATTATTATGTTGATAAAAGTGCGGACGGCGGCGTAAGATCGAGCGATTCAATTAAACGACCGTATTAGCCGTGGGTAGTTATCGGTAAAAAGACCTGTATGGTTAGCATTCGCTTAATGTGTCGGATGGAAAATCAGCGAAGCGTTTTGGAAGAAAAAAAATTTATTACACTCAGTCAAATTTGAACTTTCCAATTGTAAAAATACGATTAAAAAACTGCGTTTTACGATTTAACCATTATCGAGGTGCCACGAAAAAAAATACATAATCCCCGGCAGTCCGATTTCCTGTACGCATACACAATAATAATAATACCTAAGGGGAAAAAATACTGCTTGCATAATACGAATACTATACGGCAGTATTTATACAATATGTATGTTGACGGTGATATACTGGTAAACTTTTAATGAGACTTGTCTCGCGAGTACACACCACTGCCCACACGACGAGGGGTACGTTTTCCTCGCCACCGCAGCACCAGTCCACCATCCAGCAGACATAAATTTGTTTTGTTGAAGTGAAATTGCAGTGCACTCGTAATAGGTACGAGACACGTAAGTACGTACCTATATACATACAGTCGAGACTCGAGAGCATTATCGTTATCGGCATTTTATCACATGACTATTTATAGGATTATTCTCCGTGGCCTCGAGAAAAACTACACTTATATAAAATATGATATTATACAAACGAAACAACTAAATAATTACATTAAAAGTTTTGTTTTTTAATTGCCTTTTAATAAGGATACGAAATCATTAATTCTATAAAAAATACCCAACAAAACCGCATGACAATACTTTTGAATCGTGACCAGGCGGACTCTGACTACGGTTATCTTTTTTGTTAAACCACCCAATCGTTCTATGCAGCACGGTAAAAACAGTGTATAGGTACACATAACATATTATTATACTTAGTATAAAGGTATTTAGTATACAGTGATATCGAAGTTGTTTCGTTCTGTCTTCTGTGCCGTTCTTGCTATAAGGGACTCAATACTCCATAGAGGGCTTAAAAATATTATAGTCGACACGAGCCAGAATGCTTTTAATTGCGGTTAGGTAGTTCATTCAAAAATTCAAAACTACCATGTTCTAATGTCATAGCTACGGGGAGAAGGCAATAAGGGCAAATCCTCCTCATATTAGATTGATTAGTATTGTATACAGAAATAAGTACCAAATATTATTGATTTAATAGGTATACAAAGTGAAGCTATGATAATTAATTTGAATTTATAAAAGGTTTATTTTGTGTATAAACCTAACCTTACAATTGACTGAAGATTATGATAATAGATAATATGTGAATTTATATTTATTCTTATATTATTTATGCTAGCACCGGTGTTAAATAAGAAAACCGTGTATTATAATTTTTAAATTTCGTATGGTGTTATACTAATATCGTGGGTAATTATATTGCAGAATCTACTATTATATACAACAGAATATTTTTACTGTGGATCACACGGCTATATGTTTAACATATAATCTCAGTGTTCTGTATGACTATAATAGCAAATAGCTGTATTACCAATAACCTTTTCATAAAAAAATCTAATATCCGATAAGTAATAAGCGTATTATGGCATATGCTAACATTTCTAAATGCAGTGCCCCCTTCCCCCAAAAAAATATTCTTGCTACAACACTGTCTTGTAATATAATTTGATAAACTTTGTTTTTACCATAGGAATTTCTATTTTCTATCGCCTAACTTACAAATTAAAATCATTAGAATTGGTTCTCGTGGGTGTGATTACCCGTCCCTATTTTTGTATGCGCTATGTATTTAAAGTGTGCGGTCATAAATGCGTTAAAATTGTTTGTAACTTCACTTCCCACGAGTTCGGCTGACACAAAAAAATAGAACTGCCGAACAGTTTTTATCTTTAAATTATAGGGGATAAACTCATGACTTAATCTAACTGGATTAAATCGCCCAGTTTGATTGCTTATAAGACTATGCAGTGCGCGACAACATTTTATTTTGAATTACTTTTATAAACACTTTAAATGTTACTTATTCGACGTTATAACAATGTTCTACTTTAAAATTTATAACACATGTCCACTGTCCATAATATTATGTCCTAATCAATTATAACTTAAGACTTGCACGTTACATTGAAAGTTTGTGAAAACCGATTTTGCCATACTACACTTGTTTAGGCCAATACAAATATACATTTATTGCATCTTCTTAAAACTAAATTCGAAACGTATGAGTAATGAGTATGTGTATAATATATTTAAACATGATTAATTTGAGGCCACTGTGTAACATACATTATAAATATTTGAATTTTGAAGACTCTTACGTAAATTGTACAGGATTAGGGATATCCTTTATTAAAGTTTTTACTATAATATCCCCACTGCAGAATTGTCACGCAGTTTATTCGAAATAAAAAGTGCGGAGCGTATAATATAGCTATAGCTAATATACGCGAAACAGATAAATGTAAATCATGTGACATATGAGCTTTGGCTTTATGGCTCTATCTATAATATTGTGTTTGTCTTCATTCCCTCTTGTCCGATCCCAGTATCTAATATTACGTGTTAAATATTGTATAAAAAAGTGTTGTAATGTTATAATTTCGTCACGATAGTGTTTAAATAGAGATCAGGAAGATTAAAAGTTTAACGCACCCATGGGAGGTCGTAAATCTTCCAGGTAAAAAAAACATTTCATTTTTATTTGTGAATGCACTTGCACACATATTAAGAATAGTATAACACTAATAAAACTTTAAATGATTTCAATGTACTGGCCTATCGCTATAAATTTAACAAACAAATGCTGACAACAGCATTGCAACTTAGATAATAACGATATAATTTATTTGTCTTGATGTATTCATATTTGGATAATAATTATTTGTATTAAATGAAACGAAACATATTATACTGACGTATTGTAAATAGTAATAATAAAATAGAATATCTCAGATATTAAAAAATATAGAATTTTATAAAAAAAAATAATTAAAAACATCTATTGTTAGGAAAAAACAAATAAAACCTTTTAATATTTTAATTATGGTACAGAAATTAAAATTAATGTTTATAGTCTATTTAATTTATTATTGCTATATGATAAAAACTATGATTATTAAATAATATTCATGTTTATATGACCGACAGAAATAAGTTCTAATATACCTATTGTTCATAATTAATCCACATAATCTAAGTAGAATAAAGTACCTAATAAAGTTTGTTATTAAATTTTAAATAGTAGGTACTAATTTGAGATAAAAAAATGTATAGCATTTTATGCCATGAAAAAAATTATACCCGACTTCCTCCTCTTCTTAAATCAACAATGGAACTTAAAAAAAAAAACGTTGAAACTAGATGTAAAAGCCTTCGCTTTCTTTTCATAATATTTATCAATATTTATCTAATTCACACCGAAATAAAACCATCACGGAACATTATACAATTTTTAGTTTATTTAAAAAAATTATATTTAAATATAGTAATGGTAGCAAGTAACACAAAATATTAGTTCGATTATTTAGGTATTGGTTATATGATACAATGAGGTTTCTAATTTTAACACCCATTAACTTTAAAACTAGTTACATATTAGTTCTAAGCATAAAAAAAACAAGAAGTTATTAAATAATTATCTAAAAAAGGAACAGCAGTGTTGTAGATTAGGAGGGTAGGGAAGTGCTTAAAACAAATTTGTATCTAGGAACAATTTATACGGGTTCCATCTGAATTAATTTTTGAATTAAAACATAAATGAATAAATGCAGTTAAACAGCGTGTTCAACTATTACTAAGATAAAATTTAAAAAGTTGATTGATAACTTTCTTGAAGTAATTAACCATTAGGCTGTAGAATTAAATTATATAGTATATACATTGAACGATAGCACAATATTATGTTAACGCAATTATAATGTCTAAAAAATAGTACCATCATAATTTAAGATACAATATTATTGTACATATGTATTTTTCAAACACCGAAAATAATATTAATTATTACACGATTTAAATTATCGACTATGGTAAGATAATCTATAATTTAAGACTCTGAATTGATATTTCATTTTTTGAAACACGCACACACAACATAAGATACTAATATGATAATAATTTTGCTAACGCCGCAAAAACATCTATACAATAAATAAGTAACAACACAATAAAATATACAAGGTTGATGGTGACGAGAAAAAATTTAAAAAATTTTCATTCGGACAATGGAAAATTATTTCGCAATGCAATTCTTTGCATTGATTGACCTTATAACATACTTAAGAGTATATATTATTATATACAATACACAGAAACGGAATCCCTGAATGCGTTAAAAATAACCACAATGGCAGATGCATCTTCAAGGAGACTTACGTGAATGGATTATTTCTTTTTCTAATGAATGATGAAAACAAGAACATAAAGAACTAGTATAATAAAGACATATTGAACGATATAATATATTATATTGTCGTACGTATGTACACACTACACAGCTCTTTTATGGAAACTTGTTTTCTACTCGTTTAATTCCTTCTTTTTTTCACTGTCACAATACCAAAATATTAACAGATTGCATTCAAATGGTAACAAACAATGAATATTGTGTCACGCAACAAATTAATGAACTTAATTACATTGAGTATTATATATATTTTGTTTAAACTTGTAAAAAAAAAAACTCTACGTTTCAATTTTTTTTCCAATAACAATGAAAGGCTTTTAGAAACGAACATAATACGTTATATACAACGTTTTGGTTCATTACCCTACGCGATTATATGTATATACGATTAAAAATGGTAAATAAGAATAACATTAGGAACAAATATAAACTTGTAAGAGTCATTATTTAAGGCTAACATAATATGTGATCTATATGGACTACGATAATCAAAACTTGTTCCGGTCAATTAAATGAACAAAATCGAAATAAAATTCGATGGTATAACGAAGTATTAATTAGTGTACATATTATTTTAATAAATAAAAAAATGGACGTGTTTTATGATTTAAAAACAACGATTCACATGTACGCTGCTTGCTAATGTGCCATAAACTGTTTTAGATATAAATGTTATTGATTTTTTAATTCCCGCAATTCGGAATACAATTTATTAAAATTGTCAACGGAATGCGATTTATTGATAAATAAGTAGCCAATTAATCTTAATTTGACATTCAGTTTTTAGTTAGGTACCTATTTAATAAAACAATTATAGAAAGGTATGTGGAAAAATAAAAATAATAGGTTCACTACAATAACGCAAAATTAAACCTAACTGAACTAATCAGGGCGATAGAGCATACTGCATACCTACGTATACTTCATTACCCAAGACCGGTACTTGGTCAACAGCAATTGCAGTTGTGTACAGATTTTAAGAAAATTAAATAAATAATACACTGTTTTAAAATAAAAAATATTATTTAGTTAATGGTAAATTATCGACCTACTATACTTTTAATTTTACAATACAATTTATTTCATATTTTTTTATAATATTCGATTATAATATTGTAAAACATTTTAATACCTAATCTTAATAAATATTAAATAGTTAAATTGTTTTTATATAATATTAAAATAGTATATAATAACATAAATCATATGCCGTATATGCATAGTGGAATCCACAAAGTTGATTCGGAATAGTTCTTATTATAGAAAGTGTTAAGGGGAAGATATGTAAGCCCATTCATTTTAAGTCTAAATAAAATTCTATATGGATTCAACTATATATGCTTATATTTTATTCTATTATTTCTTTACTATATTGTATATTCTGATCAAATTTTATATCTGTGTAAGTATTAAGTAGGTATATAAAATATATTTTTTAATATCATTTAAACTTTTTAAGATATTGCTAAATAATTAAATTATAATTATGAGTATTCAAATTTTAAGCTCCATATCAAAGCAATAGTACATAAGTACCATTTTGTTTGAACATGAAAAGTTCTTTTTTACAGAGGATTACCTTTAGTTTTACTAAACTATTTAAATTTATAGTTAAGGCATAACATGATATTATAGTGACTATAGTAGGGACTCAAATCGATCATTAGTCTATATGACCATACATAAGACCATATATACATAATACATTCAAATTTAATTTTCCAATTTATAAAATATTTAGTTATATTGTGTGATTAAGCTCGTATTTGTGTTGTACTCTTTAAAAATATAAATATAAATATTTAAAACCCTTCAAAATAATTTCAAAAATATTTAGATTAGTAAAAAATAAGGATATTCACAGAGTGATCCATTTAATATAATTTACTTCAAGTCATTGAGAGTATATAATTAATAAATTATGTTAATATACACAATATATTCCAGAGCCAAGAACCCTCCAACACCATTAGTCCATAAATATTTTTGCACAAAATTAATAGCTATGAATTTAATAATTTCGACATGTTCATTGCCAAAACAAAAAAAAACTAGATAGAATTGATTAAGATAGATTGTATATATATAGATTGTATATACGGCTATCGTGAATCGTGGTACAAGCATACAACTGCAAAAGAAAATATTTAATGTGACGTTGAGATGATATTATGATGAGTATTGCGAAATTGTTACAACACGTATTTATTGCAGTATGCATTTATTAATATAAAATAAGTATATTAATACTAAGTTAAAATTAAATAAACAAAATATATCATATCTGAAGTCGTTATTATAGATATATTTTTGAACTAAATACACATTTAAAAATACAACACATCAATATTATCTTTGTCTTTCACTTGCGAAACAGATAAGTGTTTTTTAATGTATTGGCTATATGATTCCCTTCACTGCTTTCAATACACAAACAAATTATTATACTACGGATTTACACTACAAACATTATTTCCATGAGCAATTATAGGGGTTCCGAAGACATTGACTTACAATAAGGGCTTCGACCGAAGGTTCGTGGCCTAGAGGCTGAAACCAAACACAGACACGCGACACTGTGCGAAACACGACAAAATTAAAAATAAAATCAATCATACTATCAATAACAACAACTTTTTGTAATTTCAAGGAATTAATTTTATTTAATTAAGTTTTAAAATTCAATTATTTTGGTTTAATGAAATTGAATTTATTAAATGCGCACATTAAAAGTAAATTCAATAATCCCGAAATACGTCAAAATTGATTTTATGTTTTTGTTATAATATATTGTTATTTTTTTTATGCATTTATTCGGAAATATCGATTATTTTGTTTTTAGTTATTAGGTACTATTAGGTACTATTAGGTATTATTATTTTTTACATCAAGATTTTCCTAGCCTGGTTCTACATCTACCTATAGATAAAAACAGAGTTTAAGTTTTAACTATTTTAATATGATGGTAATAATATTAAATGGCGGTGGTCAATTAATTGTTTTGGGTTAAATTACTTAAAAATTTAATAAAAGGTTCGTCGTAAATTGTTGTTACAACTTTTAAAAATATCAAAAATATAGCCAAATAGCTTTTTTTACAAGTATTTGCAATTTGAATTTTGATGATATTGCAGTAGGTACATCTACTTATTTATGCAAAACGTACAGGCAATAACGATTTACCTTCAAACGATTTTAGTTATTATGTTATTCCTTATTTTTCAAAATATATTAGTCGCAAGAACATTAAACATTCCTCTATATTTCTTAAATAATCAAATATTTAGACTAATTTTAACCTATTTATAAGCATTTTAAATGTTAGTATTTTTTAGGTTTTATTTTTCTATAAATGTTGAAAAATTATTCTACATATTCAAAATCCTAGAAAATTTATGACACGATTTCTCATAAGTTGTAATTACTAATTAAAAATATTAAAAATACACAGGTAGGCACAATTTTTTGGTATAAACATCTGAAGTTTTGATTTTGACAAAATTGGATATATTTTATCCGAACAATAACGATTAACAACACAACACATATTAAGCTTGGAGACTTAAAAATGTTCAGTATTACATATATTATTATTATTTTAAGCAACTTATACTACAAACCTAATCATATACCGTTCTACGCGTTCTGTATTGACTTATGTCTTATACATTATAATAACAATAATATATGATACCTACCTATAACAATATTATAATAATTGATAGTAAAATATATCCTTAGAAATAAGGACCACCCTCTACTCAGAATCGTTTTTTGTACCTATGTAATAATTTATTGTAGAATTAAAATTTATCACATTGTTTACAACAACTCACCCAATGATGAGGTACACTCAAAATCTACTATACAGCAAAGCAAATTCTCCAGTTTTTGTTAGTTGATTATGATCAATAATGATAGAGATAGTCAAAATTTAATCATGTCCGACATTAATAACTTCGTTTTGGCAATTTAACAAAGTGATCACTTTTATACGCAGACGTATAGATTCAGCATTTCAATTCGTTGGAAGGCATTCAGGAGTGCATATGACGTATATAATATATATAATAATATAATATAATTAACTAACATAGAAAAATAAACAGTGTCAAAATAATATAATTAATAATTATTATGGATTCAGAGGGGGGGTTATGCTCCCCATGCGTATACTCGCTCCTGATTATTCGAACAATAAATACATCGTGAGTATTAAAAGTAGAATTAAATTTTTACTATGAAATACAATCATTAGAACAGTGATTAATAGTCTAAAAATCAAATCGTCTATAGAATAACTGAATTTCAACTAGGTATATATTATTCAGATAGGTAACTATTCAAACAAGTTTTTAATTTAAGCTCGTAATACATTGAAAATTGCAATAGGTAATAATCTAATCAAATTTGTTTAACAAACTAATGGAATATATTGTGTACATACTACGTATTATACATAATAATCATGACATGAGCGTAAAACGAAAATGTGAAATTTATTAATTTTAAGTTGGCTTAGACAGACAAAACGGGAGAAAAAAAGAATCAAGCTATACTTTAGAGGTGCGGTGAGTAGGAGACCATTGTTGTGAGGATGCAGGCAGGTGTGTTTTATAACATCTGCCAACTGGTTTGGTTCACCTTACAAAATAATATAATCAACAATAAAGACCTACTTATAGCTACTTCATACAGTGTAACTGCTGCTGCCTAGTGTAAATTCGATAAAACGTTACAAAACTTTTCTAACCAGGCCAAGCATTTTTAATTTCATTCCATTTCAATAAATTATATTCTACATAGGTACAAAAAATATTTGAACGTAATCGAATAAACCTTTATTACGTGCATTTTCCGTATGTAAGGACTAAAAATGGTTGTTTTGTTCGAATTTACAAAATTTAGTTATTTTATTAACATAATATAGATATAGAATATCACGGACACCCAGTCATTCCAAGACGTTCCAAATCCTTTACCAGTTACATCGGATGATAGGGGTCATACACCTCAGTACATGGAAATTATAACATGCCATTATAATAAATTGGTGTTTATAATATTTAAATAAATGGCAAAACAAGTTCAAATCGCCATCAACATAATTTAAATTAAATATATACATAGTAGATATTTATAATATATACGTATGTATATATATATATATATGTATTATAGTGGAGCAGTGATAAAAAAGAATGATAGGTTAAGTTCACCCGGGCCTATAAAATTAGTGAAATAGAAAATTGATTAGAGCATACGTATTTTTTTAAAGTGTAATTTTATCTTAATGATTTGTAATTTAAACTAAATACAACGATGCAATGAACTTTATTTATATTTACATTGTATTATTCTGGAGATAATCTCTAAAGTGTACAACTTTAGCTAAATATACAAATATACAATAACCAAAGAACAATGTAAACTTATATTATTTTATTAAATCAAAAACATTTTAAAACGTCGAATAATAAAACATAATTCGAATCAAAGACTTTTATTCAGACGAAAACAACGCAAACGGCAGTCGACATATTATTATAAAGTCAAGATAATTATAGTCGTGATGTTATAAGCTCTATTTTTACAAACACGCTTAAAATTGTTCGAACTCGGCTATTATACCACAAAGGAATCATTATATAAGGAACCTCTATTGTTGTGTCTCGTGTGCAGTACGAAAATGCAAATGTAGTGAAATAATAGTGAAGCTTATTGAAATGAGTGGAATTTTCCAAGAACTGATTATAAAACTTCTCACATCCAGAAACTATAAGCTTGACTGTAGAAAAAGCTAAAAAGCTGCCGAGTATGCAGAAAAAGAGTGAGGTTCTCTTCTAAATAGGAGCTGATGTATTATATTATAAAGTTGATATTTTGAACCACAGATAATATGACATTCGAAAAGCATAATAAACTTATTACATATATACTATACAGGTACAATAAATTATGCGCAGAAAGCTCGAATATTATGATGCAGCTAGTGCATAAAGCAGACAGCGGTCGATACAAGAATATAATAATGTAATTGTTATAATATTATTCACGACGGCATCATTCCGTGTACCTCCTCCACATTATAAATATATAAATATAGAGAAGTGAAGATAATTTCGAATATACCTGATGTTTTATAATACTATCATCATCGGGCGATGAGTATATCAGTCGACCGTACGAATATTTGCAGTGCTCTTTGTCGACGTCGTCGTCGCCGACGCGGTCATGCTGCAGCTGCAAGTCGACCGCGCCGCCGTCGGCGTGACAGTACGACTTATTGTTGTAGCCGCCGTAACCGTCGAGCTGCGTGAGAGCCAGCAGACCGATTCCGGTTGCGCCCCCTTCGTCTTTGCAACGGACACCGATACCGCCGCCCACGATAACGCCGCCGCCACAATCACCGATGTCTGCCACGGCGGTGGCGTTACCGCAACCGCCGGCGGTATCCATCACCGTGGAACCTGAGTCAACCGGTGGGGAACCGTGTTGCAAGCAGTCCACGGGCGTCATGTGGGGTTCTGGTTTCACGTCCACTTCGAGTTTGATGGGGCTGTAGGGGGCCGCGCCGGCCGAAAGCCTGAGATAAAAATACGGGTCGCCCCCGCAGGGCGTCTCGTCTTCTCTGGTACGGTAGTGGTGCATGCCGGCGGCTGGCGATGATCTTCACTCCGGCGGTCGAGGTGGTGATCGTACTATATAATATTATAATATGGTACTACGAAAATCGTACACGACGGTCACCCTACTCCTCCTACGCCGCCTGCCTATTCAACACCACCCTCTTGGGCCGAATTTTTTTCTGTTCCCCCGTCACAAGCGAAATACGCTACACGACGATGATGTCGACGACGGGGCGCGCACAGATGGTCGCTGTGCGGTACACACGCGCACGCACACGTCAGATACACTCACACACACACACACACGCGCGCGCGCGCGCGAAACGACACACGGACACAGCGGCGGCACGACGACGACGGAAACAACGCACGCAGCACGTGACGACGACGTACGAGAGGTCTCCCCGTCTGCGTCTCTATTGAATGTCTCTCACTCGCTCTCACTCACCGCGCGAAGCCACGCACTGCTGGGCGGGGACTAGGAGGACGGCTCCGGCATCGTGTCCATTGTCACGGAAAGCCGCCGTTACACTGAAACGCGGGCCGCGCTGTTACGGCGAAGGAGCAACAGGCTCTACGTACGAACACACGATGCGATACGAGCGCGCGCGCAAACGTGTGCGTGTGCGTATGCTTCGTATATTATATATATATATATATGTATGTATACGCCACCACCTCTAAGCCGCCGCCGCCGCACTACCACCTGCCTATGCCATCGCCGCCGCATAAACTATACCACTATGTATGTATATATAAGTGTGTGTGTGTATATATATATATTATATACATCGGGCATATGGCGAGTGTATATAATATATATAAATATATATATTCCATGCGACGTGCGTTTATATAGTAATACGCAGAGGATATGCACTAAAGTAATACGACGATCGTGTGTACAGACCCCTCGCGCAACACTGCTGCCAACCATCTCCTCTTAGCTCTGCGCTTGCCGCCGCCGCCGCTGCTGCTGCTGCAGCAGAACTGCCGCGGGATAAAAAAAAATACACCATAGATATAATAATACTAATACATAATGTATTTTATGTAGTATGTACGCGCGGGTCTCATCGTAACAATATACACGACACGACACAATCATCGTCGTACCTAACTATTTTTTTTTCTCCCGAACAATAACGCGTTTAATGAATACGTTTTTTTTATATTTCAAACACCGTGTAAACGTTTCGATTAATATCACACACACACACACACACACACACACGCACGGCGCCGTAAGTCACAAGTAAAAACGAATACATACAGATAACCGTCGTCCTATCCTATGAATTATAAAAGACAATATTTCTGCGGCACCGTTCGTCGTTTTGCCGGACAGCGTTATACGAACACAATTTATTGTTTCATATATGAAATACTGAACGTCTATCTCGGAATTGAATTCATCTACTTTATGTCATTAGGATCTATTGTTAATCAACCGTTCAACCGTATTGAGATGAATTAATATTTGTTAAAATATTATAACTTAATTTCAACCAATACCACCATACTCGGCAGTAAATTATAAAATTGCAAGTTTAAAATACTAAACAGACCAAAGAATATTATAACTACTATAAAAGCTAGGTTCACTTAATACTATTAAATTTCGATCTTTTGTAATTACATAGTTATATAGTAACAAGTATACACTTGCGTCTTACATAAAATACATTTTTTTTTTCAATGGTATGACTTCAATTGTGTATTTCGATCTTACACTGACACGATGCTAATTTGCAATGAAAATTAAGCTAGGTATATACTTAAAATAACCTAATCAGCATGATGAACTATTTGAAGATGATACAAATCTGCATTACGCTATTCGTATATAAAATATGGTATGCATTTTAAAGCCGTATACGTATTTTCTAAGCAGACAACGGGGATGAAATTTAATAGCAGACATTGGCAACCAAGTATAGGCATTATAACACTATCCCCCTCGATGGTATGGTTAATGTAGAAATCAGATATTCAAGATCCTCATATCCTGCATCATAATATGAAGGTTCGTCTTACATAATTTTACAAGGGTTCCTTACCCTATTAAACAAAAACTAGATTTCAAAGATAAAAGCTTTTTACGTCTATTTTATGTAACGTTCAACTGAATAATATCATACTGTTAGTAAATTGTTTAAACATTTTTTAATAATTATAGACAAAACCAAACGCTTTTACAAATAAATAAATACCAAGTTACTACAAACTACAAATATATAACCCTTTCAATAGGTAATAGCCTAGAATCGACAAATTAATATTTATTGTGTTTAATGATAATTATTGTTATTTTATTCATATTCTATAATAAAAATATGTCAATATACATATATATAGTATATTAAACCTCACCTAGTATACCTATATATGTATGATTACGTACGTATACATGCGTAATGTCTGTTTTATCACAACGGATTCAATGTTTTTAAAAAACAATGATTTTTCTATTAAAACAGTATCTTTAATACAAATTACTTTTAATTCGTAAAACAAAAGACTCTTTTCATTAATTTCCTACTTATAGTAACCATACTTTTCTTCCAAGATTAACGAAATTATTATACAAAAACTTATTTCATCAAGTCATCGTGAAATGGGTGTGCCGTTAAAAATTAAGATTTCATTCATTAAAACTAAAGAGCCCTTGTCGTTCAAGGCATTGGTCATGGGCCAGCATGAGCAGGAGGAAAGTGGTAGACGCACCATGACGGCGGTGTTGTCTGAATAGTTACAACCGAACACTGTATGCTGCCACGGTGTATCCTACCTACATCGGATGCCACTTTGCCAGATGTTTCTAACTATTGAACTACTGGTCCTTTCTTGCTGCGCTACAAAAATTATATTACTGCTACACACGTATATAATAATAATATTGCACTACCCCATCGCCGCGGAGGCCGAAAAGCGAACATACGTGAGAGCACGCTTCAAAGACCGACAAAAAAATGGAACGTTTTGGTAAACCCGTGCACAAAAAGAATAAGGGGACCAAATTCTATACAATATTTATGAAAAAAAAGGTTACTAAATAACATTAAAAATCAACATTTGTTACGCAGCATCATACAAATTCCATAAATAATATTCAGTCCGGCGTTGGTTTTTATGAACCTGGATCTCACTCAACCAACGTACTTAAAAATCATCATATACGTACTATATGTACTAATAGTAACCAACGTATAATGCAAATAATTATTGGTTATAAATTAAATAATGTATACTGTATTAATTATAGAATTGTAAATAATTTTGCTATGGATATACTGGACATCTAAATACTTATTCAAAATAAATAATTACTAAGGTATCTTAAATCTGAACACATTCAAATTAAAGTTGAATTAATTTTCTATCTCAATGAAAATCTTATTCACAAGTAATAAATATCGAATAGAGCATTATTATTTATATAATATTATGTATAATAACTAGGCACTCCAAATTAATAACGTTTTATCAAATTTTAACAAAAAATTATTCACATACAACAAATAATATGTATAGGCTTCGTTTATAATTCTCGTATACCAAATCTTGCACCAATTTTAATCAATAAATTATATATTACGTTATTAGGTAATGATCATTGATAACATACAATTTTAATATTGAGTTTTAAATATATAGGGATTTAAATAGGTAATTAGATAAAGCAATAATGAATGTACAGAATACATTATAAATAAAAATATAATGGATAAATCCGAGATTCGGCCAAAATATTTTTCGATTCTCGAACTTAGTAAATATTATTTTGTATTCGTACAATTTATTTATAGCTATAGCTTATGATTTATAAACACATACATAAATGTAATTGTTTCTAATTCTAATTTAAGACTAATTTTACGTACATGTAATATCTTAGACAAATTGTAATGAAACATATTTTATTTAATGAGAGGTATAAAAAATTTACCAAAATTTTCTACAAAAATTAAAGAACGATTAAATTGTTTTTACCAAAAACGTTGGTATTGGAAGCTTTATTTTCTAAGTTGTACCTATTGAACCAATATACATTTAAATTACACATTATTGCGGATATTTAATTTATTGACATGTTAAAAACTAGAACAAAGGAATTGCTAAGAGTACGTGCTTGTTAAGCTGTATAAATAAAAACAAGTGTTTTTAGTTTTCTTTGTTGGAGTTAAATATGAAGAACCATACACGGTAAACATTACTTACCAATGGGCAATGGATCAAATAAGTATAACTTAAAGCAAAAAATATGTCTTTGTATATTTTTTATTTATTAGAAATGTATAATACTGTTCAATTTCTAAAATTAATTGTTAATAATTTCAAAAAATAAAATATAAGTTAATTTTTAATTTTTAATTTTTAAAAAATATTTTTTTTAATATTGAAAAATAAAAAATAAAATATAGCTTATAAATTAATTTCTAACTTCTACTAATTAAAAATATATATAAATGTATACCTACATAATATAAGTTATTACTATAATTATAATTAATAACTAATCCGATAACTTCGCAAGATTTAAAAGAATAACACTAGAAAAAACTGTGATCAATTCTACAATAACACACAATAGCACACTACATGCATGCGTGCATACATGTGCAGAGTATAATTCTTTAAGCCACTAAAAAATAATAATAAACCTCAAAAGTTATCTTAAATTAAAGTTGCAAGACCAGGTATATCAAAAATGTGTATTGAAAGTTGGGACTCTAAGAAACAAATTATATTATACTATATTATATAGATTATAGGTACCATATACCAAAAGTATTATCCTACATTTTCAATTTTTTTAGTTTTTGTATCAAAACACAGACTAAAAATAATAAAACAATGAACTAATAGTAAAATATTACCCAATGATGGGGGACTTCAACTTCTGATGGCTCTGCTGGTGGCGAGTCTATACTCTGTAAATAATAAAAGTATATATTAAACTGAGTGATACGAAACAATATTTTCAATTTTACACTTATTATCTATTTTTCTATAAGATTGTAGATCAATACCAAAATATTTTTGTAAGCCTATTAAATTAATTTAAAAGACGCCAAAAAAATAATATTGCCAAGTTTTTAGACATGGCGTATTTTCATATTGTATCCTATAGAACCCAATTTATAAGGGTAGATGGTCGATATTATCAGAGTAGCACTAGCTTTAGATATACGCAGATGGATGCGGTAAAATGATACTATTCAATGGTAAAGTTAATATTTTAAATTAGATTCTGAGCAAAACAACCGAGATGAATGTACTGGTCTTACAATGAAGTTTTATAATAGAAAAATTGCTGTGATCTTCAATATCGAGAGAGGTTTCTACCGTTTCTGGTAGAAAATTGAAGTTAATTTGGATCAAACGTAGAAAAGTCTCAGTATTGTTCAAAATAAACATGAAAAACAAAAAAAAATTTAAATGGAAATATTATGGCAAAATCTGTTTTTGTTGTAGTTCTAATAAAAAATAACAGTACACTTAAAGTGTTCAAAAAATGTTGTATATAGGTACCTATGCGCTTTCAAAATATTTTGTTTCGAATTAAACATTTATAGACAATTCAAATCTTAGACTTTTTTTAGTTTACATTCGACTTAGATATGATCAAATTTTTGTTAGTGAGTTAAAGTTCTTGAATATTTAAGACAAGGTTCCTTGTGCATTTTTTTACAGCAATTGATAATATGAAAAAAGTCACAATTTTTTTTTAAGAATTCGAATTTAAAATATCAAAATTCCGAATCATTTTGTAAACATAATTTTAGTCTAAATTACCGTTTCCAATCGAAATCGTTATTAATCATATACAATTATTTCATATTTGTCATTGAATTCACCCAATATTAATACATCCATTACAGTGATCTACTCAATGACAATGTATATACTCGACGCCTGCTATACAACAGATGAGTGACTCTGAGTTTTTAGAAAAATTGCAAACAATTTAATTGAAAAATTCAAGAAGAAATAGCATAATACAATTAGTCATAATCGTTTGGATATACCTTTATGTTATAAAATAAAGAGTTTAAGATTATGTCAGTACAACGTTTTCTCTCGCTGACCAACGCGCCATATAGCACGTTTACGTTTAGCTGAACTGAGCTTGTGTTAATGTAGCATTAGTATTAAAAGTGGATTTACCTATTATCAAACTTAAAGTTTAGAACATTAACTATGTTGAAAAGTTAGATTTTTTCTCTTTTTTACAAGTTAAATGAGTATGTAAAATATTACGATTTAAAAACCTCGCTTTAAATCGTAATATCATAAAAAAGCCAACATACACAGATAATGGTTTGAACTTGAAGTTTTATATTAAGACTCTAATACTTAATATAACAACAAGAATCTGGTTCTACTGAAGTCAAATTGTATATGGTGCGTATGACTCAAATAGAGGAAACAAATAGTGCGTTACCAATTCTTAAATTTGTACTCAGTGATGATCTGTACTTAATTTATGATTTTATCGACGTGTAATGACTGAAAAATACATCGGAAGTAGGTACACACATTTTTTAAATTATTATTCTTGGTACATCAATTACTAAGGTTATTAGTTTAAAAAAAATTACGAAATAAGATTATTATGTTTCTAAATTGAACAAACAATGTAAATGCGTAAATTCACTTTGGAACAGAGATTTGATTCTTTATACAATCAGGATTTAAATACTGACAATTCAAATTTTTAAGACATTTTATAGAGATTGTTAAGATTATTAAACTTTGATAATTTCGTTATGGAATAGAATTTTAATAATAATAATAATTTTTTTTTTTTTTGACACAAATTGAACTGTTGAATTAAATTTGAATTATATCTCAAAAAAGGTAAATCGACATTTATTTATACTAAGAACTTCAAATCTCAAATATTATAGTACTCCAGATTGCTTAAGAGCATGTGACACCCGCATTTGATGTTACCGTCTTGCAAACAAACAAACAATATACCAAATTTGCTTTCAGCAGAACCAATTTTGGATTAATAGCTTTAATATTAAGAGTAAATTGACCTATACTATCATACTTAAAATGAAAGATAAGAACATTATCTATGTTTTTTACGAGTGAACACTTCAATTTCAAGTTATAAACTATAATTATGTAATATATTGAAAATTTAAATGCTCATAAATCGCTTAAAAGTTTAAATATGGTAAAAAAATGTGTTAACACATTTAATCTTATCTTAAAGTTGGTTCAATTCGCTCTAATATTAAAACTAACAACAGAAAATGGAATCTGATTAGTAAAATCTCTACATAAATTTCCTGTTATAGGTAAGTTAGACAGAGACAACATATCCCCCAAATTTAAGAACCTACTCATATCGTTTTAATGAGAATACTGTTCAAAACCAATTTATTAATTCGATGAATAATTTATAAAGAATATAATATCATCCACTCGAATAAACTACCTAGTAAAAGTGCGATGAATGTTTTAATGCTTCAATTACATTTTATTAATACGATATTAATAGTTTCACAATTCCTATAACCAGTATAAGTATTTTAATTTTTAAGAAAACTCCATATTCCGTAAGTTATAATATGGTAAATTCAATTTAAACTTTATATTATCGCAAAGTGTATCAAAATGTTAATTACAAATACGTATGTTTTATTTTTAACAATTATTTAAAATTACAAATTATATATTTATTAACAAAGGAAACAAAGTTTTGAACGTTCAAGTATTTTTCTCTAATTAATGTTTACTGTTCAAATTCTTCAAGGGAGTTGCAAATTTCACAAATTTCGTAAATCGGTAAAAAAAGCATGCAAACTTGTTGATTTTTTTTAACATTATCTGTATAACTAATTCTTATTAATACCGTGTGAGTAAAAAGTACTATACTAGCATCTAAACCTGAGATTCCAAGGAGTGGGGAAGGGCGATTAAATGTATACACTTTTAGCAATTTGAAATATTCAGTTTTATCTCAAATTAACATTTTAAGTATTTTTAACTTGTTATTTATTGTTTCCAATTTACAGAATAACAGTGTTCTTCAGCTTTTGGCTCACAATATACTATTAGGTGGAAATTGGTTAATATCTCATAGTTAACCTCGTAACATAGGAGGATCGAACGATATGAACAAATTATTTTAAAAAAACAAATCTACTATAAAGCGCTATAAAGTGACCTGAATCTATTTTTTATCCGATTAATCGATATTTGGATCCGATCTTTTTGGTGAAAGATTTATTTCGGGAATAGTCAAATAGATGATACCACCCGATTTTATTTTAGACTCAGTAATCAGTAATTAAGTCTTAAGTGTTCACCTTCAAACGTATTAATCATGTTTACATTTATAGAAGAAATATACTATTCACAACCCGACAACCGATAATCGCCCGACGTCTAATAATATCACGGCATCATAATTTTATTTGTTTTCGTTATATACCTACCCACTTCTGAGTAGATTCATTGAATCGATTTTTTTACATCAATTTTAATATTATTGATAGTTTTTTTGTTTCGATTCAAAAAATGTATTCACTACTGTGAATTGTTCATTACTAGGAAGCCACTTAATAAAATTAACTAATTATTATTAACTATTATGTATATAAACTAATAAAAAAATAAACCAGCAAAACAATCACTGAACCCAAACAACAAGTTCAATATGAATACTCATATCTTAACTATTCTTAAATACAATGAATTAGGTTTTTGTTTGACTATCAACAAAAATAATTTTAGAAATTTTACAATTAGGTACTACTATTACTATGTATATTGTGTAGTTTGATTAAAAAAAAAACAAAATATGAGCACATATCTAACAATACTATTGACTAAAAATAAAAGGTTGCATAAAATGAAAATAAAAATGCATTCTTATTTTACACAAATGTTGAAACTATTAGACTAAACAAAGTAAATGGACATAGAAAATTAAAACCTATAAATAAAAGTTATGCCGATAAATGAGATAAACAAAATATATCATATATTCATGCAAAAAAATATAAAATTTAAATAGTATATGAGCAGATTAATAGCTTCTATTAATAGTTAGGAATGATAGTAAGATGTAGAAATAAAAATGTATATGGAATAATGGTATATTCAATATACCTATAATTAAAAATACCTAGTGTGTAAAAAAAATATTAACATTTTATGTAACAATTTATTACCTCTCTTTTTCTTTTAACTGCAGTACCAGCAGTAGTTGTTGGAAGAGGCTTACGTGGAGTATTACCAAATGGAAAATATGGAGAATCTGGGCTGAAAGTTTCGGGGCCAGATGCAAAATTATTACCATATGCCTAAAACAATATTTAGTAAAAAAAATTGTTATATCTTCAGATATTTTTGTATCTTATTTATTTGTCATTTTAAATTAAGTATTGAAGTACCCCAAACAAAAGATTAAAGAAAATATTATTTAGTATCTAAGATTTGAAATAAATTAGAGGTAACTCACAAATCATATCAATTTGTAATTATAACTAATGGAAAAACTTAAGATTTATTACTTAAATATGAAAATTATGATATACAAGGTAACACAGATCAACATACCATTCCATTTTCTATATTATATGGAGGCTGAAATCCAGATTTTTCTGAAACAGAAATAAAAACACAAGGTATTATTAATAAGCAATTATAATTAACTACATTCTAATGAAAAAACATACAATTAAATCATTAAAATAATGTTTTTCATATTTAAACTTGATAATAGGTCAATCAACCAATAATTCAGTTTAAAATTGATTATGATAATAAATAGTAAGATATTAAAGATTGTGTAGTAACAACTGCATTGGGATTTAAACATTGGTCAATCTATATAATCCAACCCATTACATTGGATGTATATTTATCTAAAGAATTAATAATTTAATAAGGTACCTAATTAGATACTGTTCTCTTTAAACCGGGTATCATAAGTTCCATTCAAAATATTTAAGGCTAAGTTTACTCAACCAAACTTCATAGGTTTTTTGATTACAGATAAACAAATTTCAATAAATTAAATAAATCTCAAATTAAAATTGAATTTAAGTGATTTTTGTAAAATGTATGAAATATTTTTAAAAAACAATTTTGGAAAAAAATGTTTAAAAAATAACCATACCAATAGGTATTGTACAGTGCATAAAATTAAAATAACACTGCAGTAAAATAAAGTTTATTTTGAAACACAAAACCTAAAGGCTGATGTGTATTTTGTAACCTCTATAACAATACAACATAATTTAAAATAAATAGGTACAGTTAAACAATAAAAATAGTAGGTACATAACAAAAATTTTAAACACCTAATGATGTTGTTAATCAATTATTTTCTAAACATTTTAATAATATTATGTACTTAACTACTTACAGGGCAATTAAATATAAATAACTCAAATTGATTAATATTAGGAAGTTGTATAGACAAGTAACACAAATGTAGCTACAAGTCACAACCAATAATAAATATGGTTAGGTAGATACAAACAAAATATTATTTAGCAATGGGTATGAATATAAATGATATGGTAGGCAAAGGTTTGTGAACAGATTTCATAGTTGAAAAATATGGCCTTCAAGCACAAAAAGTATTTGCTCGATACTGGAAATGAAGATTGTTTAATCACAGTATTGTGTTGAGCATAAGTAATATAGAGGTAGGAAACCTAGATGTGCTAAACAACTTAATATTGGCAATTCGTTTTCGCCATCAAAATCGTTCAAAGAGATAATCACGGGAATAAAAAATAATGACAATACGAGTGGGTACAATATTAAATAGGAGCAATCAAACGTGTTGTAATGAAAACCAACATGTGAATACGCATTTTAACAGATCGCATCACAACATTTGTCGCTTAATCCGCGTTCACGGGCCTAGTAAATTACATATGAACGGGTTAAAGTATTTCGGGGCTGGACGTGCCGCGGAGCGAGCTTGGTCGTGATGCCGCAAAATGCGTTGCGTACGCGAATAATTTCTGGACCCATCGAGAGGACGATGACGCGGGGACGTGCAAAAACGCGTCGGTGGACGGACAGTCGGGGGGCGATGTAATGGTGATAAAAAAAAAAATAAATAATTAAATATAAAAAATGGCCCGGGACACGTCCAGCGGGTCCGTGCATCTGTACACCTCCGGCCCTGCGGCAACAAAGTGACGACACCAACCTGGTTGTTTATTCGCGATCTTGTTGAAGCAGTTCTGGAACACCTCGTATAAGTGCATTGGTTCGTCGTCGCTTGTCGCCATTTTGTGATTTCTTCGATTTTATAAGCCCATCGGATTGAAAACATAACACGACGAACTTTCACGGATCATGAACATGCGAACGGCACTGCGAGAACAACATTGCCGTACGACATGGTGCCCGTGTACGCGGAAAGCGTCAGATGTCAGATCGTATCATACTATCCGTAACCACGGTGCAAAAAACACAAAACCGAAAAACCCTCGGCGGCGGCGGCGGCGGCGGCGGCGCTGTCCCTACTCCCCACTCCCCGTTACCAGCTGCCGTTGGCCAACACGGCGCGACCGGTGGTGGCCGATCGCCGGGAAGCGGTCGCGGGGTGAAGTGGAGGGGGCAGTTTCCCCCTCTCGCGTCGACAGCCCCCTCTGCGACGACAAAATGACGCAGTGCAGACACCGGCGAAACACGGCTACACTTTGGGCCAACCATACACAGTCTCCCGTGCGTCCATCGCTAACGCCTTATTAGACTGCGTTATTGAAGGGACAAGTGGCCATCGGCCACAAAAAAAGATGTTAACCAACTGGCCAGTGTCGAATTTAAAGATTTGTGGGGCAAGGAATATTTATGTTTTCCCATCATCACATTTCTCGTTCATTAAAGTACATTTCTTATCAAAATAACACGTCTAATAAGTAATAATAATGAGTTTCTATTCTCCTAAGTCCGAAACAATAATCGTATAATACAGAGACGCCGGCGTTTTTGACAGTATAAGAGTACATGACATTTCTAATTATTCTCAAGGCTAAAACACCTACAAATACTGAAAAAATTCTTTAAATATTAATTTACCTTCCTATTGTATTTGTCATAAGAAAAATCAACTTTCGGCTGAACTTTCTACAACGGTGACTTTGGTCTTATCAAATTATTCGAGTGCTATGTAGGGTGGACTGGAGGCAAATTATTCGAAAATATGATTAGCAAATAAACCAATAATAAATAATAATAAGAAAAACACTGCGTCGGCCGATCTCGATCAAAATTCTAGAAAAGTATCAATTGAAGAACGAACATACAATTATTAAGTACTTCGATTTCGATGTATTAAAATCAAATTTTGAATGACGTATTTATAAGTTATATGTAGAGCTCAGATTTAAAATTTAAATGCCCTCAAAACTATTAAAAAAAAATGTTTAACAATTCTTGAGTAAAAAAAATACAAACTGTAGGAAACAAATGGGATTACTGATTACTGCAGATTACCATGAAACACCAACTGACCAATTAGTTGTTACTGGTTTGAGTACCGGAAGCATAAAATCTTACGACGTATTGAAATCCTAAATAGTACCTACGATCGACAAGACGACATAATATGGTGAATGGTCGGAACAAATTTGTTTGAATCACCAATTAAGTTTAATCTACAAATGTATATAATGTATTATATGCACTAAAAGTTAACGAAATTAACTAAGAATTATAATAAACTCTCAAAAAACGAAATGGAAATTGAAAAAAAATGTGAAATAAAAAGTTTTACAATTCTCTGATGCATGAAACGGCTTTTTTATTTGAAAAGCATTGCCAGGGGCTTCCTAAAATATAATGTATTTTGAATTAAAGTCCGGGCCCTAGACATATAAGTATTTAAGACTGAGTTTAACGGAATAGATAATTTGGTCCACTAGACACTAGCAAGATGTTCTCAATAGAAAATGCCCTTAAAAAGTCAACAAAAATAATATTATATACGATACACCAGGTGGATTACTTTGTATTAACTCGGGGACATAATAATATAATATGACACCGGCGACTGGCTCACCGTGCAATTGCACAGTATAGTAAAATTGGCCTAGTCCACCAATGATCATATCTATAATATCAATTTATTTTCTAAAAACTTGCATAATAGTATAGTACAAATACATAATACATTTTATTGTATTTTCCTGAAACATCACGATTTTGTTTAAGATTTAAAAATAATTTTCAATTACGCGTGTACCAATACTCAACACTATAATCTATATTTTGCAATTTATTTTTTTAGACAGCAAAGTGTGGCCGAAGAAAATAATGTTAATGTTAAAAACCGTACCCAGTTCTATAGTACCTATACCTACCTATAATATGTCTGTCGTAAGATTTTGTAACTCATAATTGTATTGTAAACTACTAAACAAAATTAAAAGGGCCTTAAAAGTGTAATGAAGTTGGAAGGTGTCGGTGTATATGAGCTTGTAATAATATTTTATTAGTGACTGTGATTTACAGAATATCACACAAATTACTATAATTAATGTAAGCTATATGAAACTTTTGGAATACAAAAATCAAACGATGAACGAACAAAAAAATCATTGTTAATTCATTATTGCATCATTTAAAAAATTAATTTAGATCTCAAAGAAGACGGCAAAGATCCTTTAAAAGATTTAAAGAAAACGAGACAAATGAGAATATAAACGGAAAATGTATGTATATAGTTGTGAATTATACATAATTTAAACAATTAAGAAAGAAATTAATTTAGAAATTGTTAGTAAAACTAATTAGTATTATAGTTTATTTTATCATATTATAGATATATTAAGGTTTATTATTAAATTGTTTTTAAACCTCGTATTATAATATTACATAATAACAATAACATGAATATTCTGCGATGGTACAGAGAGTAGGTAAAGGAATGATCGGATATTAAAATTGTCCTTTAGAAAACAGAATCAAATTACCACCAAAACGTGATAATTGAATAATAGAAATATTAATCAGAATATTCCTCAAACCTAATAAGAAAAGTATAAAGTATTAAAAATCTTTATAGTTCTGGAATAATCTAACTAATCAGTAACCTAAGGCCGCAGTCACTACAACTAATTCACTACAATATAACTATATATATATGCGTTAGGACAACTCGAGTACAATAATAATGCCCTGGTGTGCCGAACAACACTGTAAAGTCGTATGTTAGAAGCGAGATCAGCCCGGATCGTAACGATTCGAAAACACATTTTTATTTTTTGTTTTCATTTGAGATACCACGACATGCTATCAAATATCAATGTGAAAATGTACGATGGATGATACATCCTTGTGTGCGGTTCTATGAATAATTTGTACATTTCTGAATTAATTATCTTTATATTAATTGCTACTATCGAATATTCGAGTGCACCTAGCCGCCTCTAGGTAACTCGACAACTGATATCACAATTCGGTGTGTCGATTAAGCGATTTACGAACTCCTGTTTAACAAGTACCACTTCTACAGTCATTTCTCGACATTTGATTTCATTATTAATATTGTTCGATAGTAAGTTTTTGTCATTGGGAATTATCAGCTGCCTACCGCCTACGGTATGCGTTTTATTACGGTTCTAATGCACAGAGTTCATGAATATCGGAAGAAGATGGCGAGTGTAAGTATTTTCACAAACAATGATTCACATGAATCATGAATCCATGAGGATTTATCAATTTAAACTGGTGTATAGGGTAATGTATATTCCAATACTCCACCGTTTTAAATTAGTAAGTCTTCATGAAGTACAGTGTATATTCGTCAACTCTTAATATGATAAGTTTTAATTAAGATTAGGTATTATATTATACTATATACTATACCTAGATTCAAAAAAATGTTAATTTTGATTAAAATTTGTACGACATAGATTTGGACCATATTTAATCTGTATGAAATATCTATACATTTTATTGATACATTTATTTCTAGAGTTATATACTATTTATGTTTAATCTGATCTGAACTAATAAAAAATTCATAAAACTCATCATTCTAAAACAATTTTAATTTTGTTATGATTGTAATTAGTAGTGGTTAAGCAGCCACTCCTCCAAATTGTGGGTGGGTATTAATATTTAGCACATGCATACTTACTATAAGTAATCAATCACTAAAATTAATACATTAATAATAAGCAACAAGGTAATCTGAATATCCAAAAGACAATATAAATGAATATGTGTTTACTCCAAACATTTAAAAAATTCATTGTTATTAAATAAATGATTAGTAAATAAAAAATATAATTAAATTTAACGTTAAAGTGTTTAATGTTTTTGTCATTTAATATAATATGTAGACCTACATTTTTTCATATGTTTGATAAAGTACTGGGTGGGTGGGTTAACTAAAATCTTTGCTCCTTGTGTTAAAATAGCTTGTGTTGCCACTAAATTTGTGGTTCAGGTCTTGAATACAATATATATTTTAAAAAAATGGTTATTCGGTCCATTGTGGAAATGTTAAAATGTAATTTGTTTGAAATTATTTTACAAGTAATTTTGATCAAACAAGAAATTCTATAATTTGTTTGTAATTATTTGGAATATTTACAGTTGGTATGAAGTACTTCATATTTTTATCAAGATTTAATTAATATGTTTGGCATTGTCATAGATCTTTTAAATGTACATTATTATAAGTATACATTAATTATCAATGCCTATTATTTTTCCAACCAACTAGAATACATGTAATAGTAAAAATAATCAAACTATAATATTAATTTTGTACCTAGATTATTATTTAGGGAAAAATAAAGATGACTTTTGATTAACTTTAATATCATCATTTCTAGAAACATTATTGTCAATATCAAATTAATTAAAAAATCTCAATTTACCTTATCAATTATTATAATAATACATTTTATTACAAATAAAAATACTTAAATTTAATAAATTTAACTTTCTTTTAAATCAAATTGTTGTAACTCTGCTTATTCATTTATCACAAAATAAGATGAATGGATCAGAAATAAAATAATTCTATTATTTTAAAAACAGTTTAATTGGATTTTGTTTATATTTGGTAAACATTTTTGCATGTTTTCTCATACACTTAATTGGATAAATAGGAACAATTTCTAATACATTTTATACTTTACAATGTGTCCAAAATGTGTTAAATTTATTTCATTTTTATTTTTTTATTAATTTTATTAATTTATAACTTAGTATATACCTAATATATTTAATAGTTTTTTGATAAGTCACTACTTAGCAATAATAGTTTTCTGCTTATGCTCTAACTAATTTTAACAGTTATTTTAAAATTAGCTTAAGTTTTTAAGAAAAAAACTTAGTTATAATGTGTATAAGTTTTTTTTATAATTTTTATTATATAAGTAAAAATTAAACGCAATTGAAAATTGTAAGAAAATCTTAAAATAATTTAATTTGTTCAATTGGAAAAAAAATTGAGTACCTAACTGTTCAAAAATAACATTAAAAATTAATTATTTGCAAACATGTTTTATATTTTATAATTTTATAAAATATATACTTCTCAAACAAAATTTTAATAGTGTAATCATATTTTCTAAAAACACTTCTATATTCAATTAAATTTATATGTTATTTGCTATAACCTTATTTCTATGCATCCGATATTATTTACTTCTAAATATATAGTATATAATTTTTTTAAATTCTCTATTGTACAATTTTATTTATTCTACTTTTTATTCATTGTAATTAGTTAATGTGTTATATAATTGTTATACATTTTAAATGATACTTATGGTTTTTTGTTCTATTTTGTTGAGTACAGTATCCAAAACTATAAAATGTCTGTGGCAATGTGAACCATCGAACAATTAATAATCAAAATATGTTATAATTTTCAATACTGTCAGCTTCATATTATCTCATTACAATATCTGCCTTAGTCACTTAGCACTGATCAGAGCTAACAATTTTTAATTAGATCTATTACTTCAGTATAGTGACATTTTGTAACATATTATTTGCAAGTCATTTATAACAATTTTGTGTGAAGTTAAGTTAAGTACTGAAATATATATTATGATGAATATTTAATTTTTAAATACAGGCAAAATTGTGGAAATGATTTACAAATATTATATTATTCAATTACTTAATAAATGAAACTATATGCAGTCGGTACTATCTATAATGACGCCGGTCATAACTACAAATGGGGTATAATGACATTAATTTCAAGGACCTGACAAAATTCCATTTATTTATATTTACAAAATACCTGGCTATAACGAAATTGGACGTAACAACAATATCGACTTATAAGACTTGAAAATCGGGCCGCATCACAAATTTTAATCTTACGTAACGGCTGTATATTATCATTTTCACAAATTATCGTCAAATATTATCGGTGTAATTACCTACATAAATAGGGTACTTTCCCACAGCCATTGTGTAATATGCTTTCATGTGTTTTTAAAATAGCATCCAAGCTATCAACAATTTTAATTCATATAGTATACATATTATGAGACATTACCACAAATCTACAAATATCAGTTTTGATATTTTAGTTATGTTAGTGCCGTTGCACATGTTCCATTAAAATGTTAAAATTAATAAGAGAAATCATTTTTCTGTCAAAGAAAAAGCGCATATAATTTTTTGTTTGGAAAATAATGAAAAAAACATTAATATTGGGACTGAATTTGGAATTCTAAGTTATAATAAAATAATATGTATAATATGCTGTTATTAAATATACATGTATTTGAAAAATCAAATTAAAATTATAATAATATACTTGTGTAGTTCAAAAATCCATTGTACAAATAGAATACAAATGTATAATGTATTACATAATAAATAAAAAATCAAATTTGGTTATGATGACATATATTTTAAATTCACTGACTGTCGTTATAGCTGATACGGACTGTAATATTAATGTACTATATATTAATGAACATTTAAGTATTAAAAAAAGTCATACTAGAATTAAATAGTTGTTTATAATTATTAGTTAGGTAGTTCAATATTATTTATTTACTCAGATGAATGTTAGTGAACATATTATGTTGTGTTATCACTGTTATCATCATCTAAAGTTTATGTTATCTAATCCTTTGACTACTGCATTAAAATATAATTACACTATACCTTGCTTTATTTCATTAGCAATTAACTTTATTGAAAATACATTTTTTTTTGTAAAATATTCCATCTGCATATAAGAAAAAAACATTCAAAGTGTTTAATGCATTATTTAATTAGAAATACTGTTTTTTTGTAAAAAGTTTATATATTTGATAGTAGGATGATGTCAGAAGGTTGAATACTAATAAACATTTTTATTTTTATTTATTTATGGCTCATATTACCCACATTGATTACGCTCATACTATCTTTATAGGCTGTAGTATAAAAATTTTTCTATGTCACTTGAATTATGTTTACATAGTATAAAAAGTTACCTTCTCTACCCATTATTTAATTTTGTTAGTTACACATTTTCTGTGTTCAAAACAATTTTAAATAACATTATTATGAGACGGGTTTGATTTTAAATTAAATCGTTTTTGTTTTTAGGTATAGTTAAAAAAAAAAAACAATGATCACTCAATTAATTTTTTGATAACAGTTATAGAATTTTATATGAATCCAATTAACATTTTAAAGGCTACAATTTTCTATTCTTCAATAGTTTTCTATTATTTTAATTTTAAATTATGGTTGATGACGGTAGTCTTACTTTAATGTTTTAAACAGTTGGTTCTTTTAACCAAAGGATCACTTTGATTTGATCAATTAGAAATCGGGCACATTTGATGTTTATGATATGTTTTAGAAAGAGTTGCAAAGTCATTTTACAGTCGAGTGGCAATAACTCAAAAAAATTAACAACTCAAATATATTTTATTCTTCTAGTAACTCCAATACATACTCAATAAGTTAAGTATCTTGAATAACATATATCTTTATGTACATTTTTATTCCTCTTCAACATTGAGTTATCTCGACTTGACTGTATAATGATTTCAAGTAAATTTAAAATTCAAAATGAAGGTTTCCACTTGAAAATTAGAAGTTTATAATAGTATCACACTTTTATAGTGAATAGAAAAACTATTTAGAATAATTTTTAGAATTTTTGGTAACTAAAATATGTCTAAGTCTTTAATTTAAAATTTTAAATAAATAAATAGACATAAATAGATGACCACGTTATATAGGTTCCATATGTCATGAAATGAGTGTATTATTTCACTAATTTTTATCTCATATTTATGAATAAAATTAACTATAATTTATTTTGTTAATTTTTGTTAAAAATTATGAACTACCAAGTACCTACCTAAATTTTAAAAATTTGACATAAATTATCAAAAATATTTTTTTTATAATTGCAATAATTAATAATGATAAGTCATAAGTTATGGAATATTTAATGTGAAATAAATAAATATCAGAATTGAATGAAAAATTTCAAAACTAATTTGAATACCTATACCTATACCTATACAAATAATTTTAATTTATTATTATGAAACTTTTTTTCAGGCTCAATTATTATGAAGGACTACGGTAAATTATTAGTATACTTTACATAGGAATACACCATCATCATATAATCATTTTATAACAATGGAGGGTTCTTATCAGCATTCATTTAATTACCAGCCAAATCAATCAATGACTTATACTCAAAGTCTCTATAATAATAATGGATATGATATGCAACAAGTAAAGAACATTAATACAACCAATTACTATAATACCTCACATGTAACTACTTCATTTGCTTATAACAATATTAATGAACATTATAATATGGGATACAATGTGATGCCTACAAATTTGCCGATGCCTACAAATGTCCCAATGCCTACAATTGTGCCAATGCCTACAATTGTACAGATGCCTACAAATGTTCCGATGTCCACAAATGTGTCGTATATCAATGAATCTTTGGTTCCATCAACAAGCTCCTTAACTACAAGTTATAGCAATGTTAATTATGTCCCTGCAACATTGTATTCATATAATAATATGCCTCAACCTCAACAACCACAGATATCTGGATATTTTGTTAATGAATCATTACCTGGCGTGACAAAAAAAACATTTACTAATGAATATATACAATCTTCATCAAATAGTTTACCATATACACCTAATATGCCTTTACATGTCAACCAATCAGATTCCTATAAACCACCAGTAAATAATGAACAATATCCATCTAATCAAACATGTAATGATGAAAAAGAATCAAAAAAAAAGGATGAATGGTTTGATTTAACATCTAAATTTTTGAATAATGGTGCAAAAAGTACTAGTAGAAAACATTCATCAACATCAAGCCATACCCAAAGTGTATCAAAACATTCTCACCGTTCTTCATCTCCGAAATCTCGTAATATTTGTAAGGATAGACATTTTAAAAATATGAAAACAAATGAAGAAATGTCTAGTGAAATGTCTGAAATAAAAAAATTATCAAATATGTCTATTCAACAAATAATTGACTATGAAAAAAAAAAGTGGAGCAGATCAGCACCAACAGATGTGTATTATAAGAAACCTGATGGCGATTCAGAAGTTACATTTGGAAATAAGATTGCACTAGATATATGTGATGAATTTGAAAACACTTTAGGAAAACGTGTTATTAATATGAATGAAAAGAAACCAGTAGTTTGTAAACCTCGTAAAGTTAATGTTAATGTTCGTAAACATGTATGTTCAGGTAATTGTTCTAGCTCATCTGATGAGGATGAAGATAACGAAAAAGAAAATTCTACGCTTATTGAGCTGAATAGAAAATGTTCTCATCCAGATAGACTGCACTCGGAATTATGGTATAATGAGGTTGGAGAAATGAATGATGGTCCTATGTGTAAATGTAGTGTTAAATCGCAGAGATCTGGTATACGACATAATATTTATGTTGGAGAAGGTCCCTTTGAACCTTGTTTACCAAATTCAAATAATAGCGACAAATTATTTCATTATCGAATTACTATTACTCCTCCAACAAATTTTTTACTTAAGTGTCCTACAATTATTGAACATAACGAAAGTAAATATATTTTTGAAGGATTCTCATTACTATCACACTATCCAATTCCAATTTTACCTACTTGTAAAGTTATTCGTTTCAACACTAATTATGCAATATTATACGTTGAAGAAAAGGTTCCAGATAACTTTATAGTGAAGGAGTTGCAATTATTTTATGATTATTTGTTTAAAGACATTTTGGAATTGGTTGATTTAGACTTGCACGGTGTAGGCAATAAAAATGGATGTCCTCAATTTCATTTCATGCCTCGATTTGTAAAAGATTTGTCTGGTAATGGCAAAGAAGTGCTTGCTATGAATGAAGTTCTTAAGTATCTTTTAAAGAGCAACAAATTACTTTTTGAACCAAGCTCTTTGCCTGCTTTAAAAAATATGCCTATGAATGAATGGCAAAATATAGTAGATGAATATAAAGGTATGATAGTTACAAACCCTGGAACTAAACCATATTCAATACGTGTTGATCAGCTAGATAGAGATACTGTAAATGAAACTTCTGATAAAAATGTAAACAATGGCTATCCAGTTTTAGTACATTTCGGTATTAGACCACCTCAACTTAGTTATGCTGGTAATCCAGAATATCAAAAGGGCTGGCGTGATTATGTGAAATTCAGACATCTTCTAGCAAATATGCCTAAACCATCATTTGAAGATAAAAGAAAACTGGAAATCAAAGAAAGAGCTTTACAAGAAATGAGATCCCATAATAAAATGAAACGTGGAGTGACTGCAGCAGTTTCTAGTAAAGGATTTTATAAAACTGGACTCATGTGTGATATTGTTCAGCACGCCATGCTTTTACCTGTACTTGTGTGCCATTTTAGATTCCATAAATCTTTAGAATACCTAGAAGATACTATAGAATATAAATTTAAGAACAAATATTTACTTCAGCTTGCATTAACTCATCCTTCCTATAGAGAAAATTTCGGTACTAATCCTGATCATGCAAGAAATACTCTCACCAACTGTGGTATAAGACAACCTGAGTATGGTGATAGGCGTATTCATTACATGAACACAAGAAAAAGAGGTATAAATACATTAATTAATATAATGTCACGTTTTGGTAAGAAATCAGAAATGGAATCAAATATTATGCATAATGAGCGTCTAGAATTTTTGGGGGATGCTGTCGTTGAATTTGTGTCTTCTATTCATTTGTTTAATATGTTTCCAGACATTGAAGAAGGAGGATTAGCCACATTTCGAGCAGCTATTGTTCAAAATCAACATCTTGCTGTTTTAGCAAAGACTTTAAAGCTAGATGATTATATGCTATATGCTCATGGTTCAGACTTGTGTCATGATTCTGAGCTGAAACATGCAATGGCTAATTGTTTTGAAGCTTTGATGGGTGCACTATTTTTAGATGGAGGTATTGATGTAGCTGACCGTGTGTTTGGTAAAACATTTTATAGGAATTCACCAGAATATCTCGATATTTGGGTAAACTACCCCAGACATCCTTTGCAGCAACAAGAACCTGAAGGTGATCGTAAATGGATTAAAAAATTACCATTACTTCAAAAACTAACAAGCTTTGAAGACTCTATAGGTATAAAATTTACCCATATAAGATTATTAGCCAGAGCGTTCACTGACAGAAGTGTTGGTTTCACAAATTTAACACTTGGTTCAAATCAACGACTTGAGTTTTTGGGGGATACTGTTCTACAATTAATAGCTTCAGACTATTTGTACAAATATTTTCCAGAACATCACGAAGGTCACCTATCACTCCTTCGTAGTTCTTTGGTAAACAATCGCACTCAATCTGTAGTATGTGATGATTTAGGTATGGTCAGTTATGCACTTTATGCAAATCCAAAAGCCGAATTAAAAACAAAAGATAGAGCTGATTTGTTAGAAGCATTTCTAGGAGCTTTATATATTGACAAAGGACTTACATTCTGTCAAGCATTTTGTAATGTATGTTTCTTCCCTCGTCTACATGATTTCATTCTGAAACAAGACTGGAATGACCCAAAGTCTAAACTACAGCAATGTTGTTTAACATTACGATCAGTTGACGGTGGTGAACCAGATATACCAGTATATAAAGTTATAGAATGTATGGGACCAACTAATGGTCGAAAATATACAGTAGCTGTCTACTTTAAAAGTGTGAGGTTGTCACAGGCGACTGGTCATAGTATACAACGAGCTGAAATGAATGCTGCTAATAGTGCGTTAGAAGTATCTAAAGATCTTTTTCCACAATTGGATCATCAAAGACGTGCTATATCAAGAAGTTTGCGTCATCAGTGTTCCGATGGTCAAGCCAACATTGATGACATAATTAAATTATTAGAATCCAATTCAACTAAAAATGAATCAAACCTGAGTGATTTAGATTTAGCAAAAAGAAAACTCCATAGAAAACTATTAGCTGTATTGTGTGCTAATAAAAATTCTATAGAAAATTATTCAGAACCAGACAAAAAAAGGAGAAAGAAATAAAGACAATTAGATGTTATTTTTATCAAATATTCTGTATGGCTAAACCTGAAGGGATGATTATATCTCGAATTAATTTTTATAAATAATGCAACTTAATTGTATTAGTAAGTGAATTATTAAAGGCTGTACAATTATTTTACATTAATATGGTTTACTTTATTTTAGTACTATTTGGTGTAACAGAATTATCTTTTTTACATTTTATTTTATTGTTGCATAAGTTTAGTTTTACTATAGTCCAACCGGATTATTTTTATCTCAATGAATTTCATCTATTTGATTAGGTATTTTATCATTACATTTTGAATAATTTATCATCAAATTAATGAACTAGATATTAGGAAAATATGTGAACGTTTTTTAATGTGCCTTCTAATATAGTGTATACTGTACCGATAATAGACTGAATTAAAATTATTACCACAGTCTAATAGTGAAAATAATTTAATTAATGTATTTAATACAATTTACACAATTTTAAAAAAAAATTATTAAGCTCTGCATTGTTAAATAAATATAATGTTCAATATTTATGATTTTATTCATTAAGTGAGTCAAGGGTAAATAATAGTTTTCTTTTTATATTTAAAACTTAAATTAAGAAATTTTGTAGTATTAACTAATTAAAAACTTTCATTATTCAACATAATACTGTTATAGTAATATCATTCAAATTAATACAAGTTGGACTTTAATATTTTTATGTATTATCTATATGGCTATTAAAAAATAATACTGTAGTAATTTTTACTTTGTTTCCTGCATACCAATGTTACAATTTTTTTTTCTAACCTTAGTTTTATTATACATTTTATATGATTGACTGAAATAATATTTGGATATTTTTGTGTTGATACTTTTTTATGTATTTAATATAATAATTATTTATTTTATTAATATTAATATTTAACTGATTACATTTTTCTTTATTATTCGCTGTAAGTATATAAAAAATAAATTGAAAACATACCTATGTATTTTTTTTTTTTGTTACCTACTTTTAATAACAATACAACATTTTTATACATAAGTAAGTGTTATTTTGTAAAAATTAAACTTATGACTGTGTAATTTAAAATAACTATTATTCCACTAGACTTATAAATAAAACAATTTACTTTTATGCCATAATGTTCACCAAATTTATTTTGTATTTTTTCATAATCGTGAAATAAATTGTAATGCCTTATACCATGTGTTTTCAAACACCAGTACTATGTAATATTTATTATATAATATATTTTATTTTAAAAGTAAACTAATAAAGTATTGTATTTGTACAACTCAAAATATACAATAACAATTTTATTTGAGTGTTTTTTTTTTTAGAACTGCTGGATACAAAGTTGCCTGCTTTCACATGAGTAATTCCCTTTTATATGAGTTAAGTCTTTGCATTTGGCTCTTCTGAGTGACTGAAGAGTTCAAATATATACCAGTGACTTGTATTTAGTTGCTCTGATTTATCATTAATTTTTATAATGGCATAAAAACTGTTTACAAATTACTAAAATAAAATCATAGTTTTGGGATTATGATATTTTTAAAATTAATGATCATCTTAAAATAATATATTTATATCACAGGTTCATAATAATGCACAACATAAGATTTACTGATTTACTGCTTTAGTTAGTTTGTCAGTTTTGTTATTATTTTAGGCTATAGGTATTGTTAAAATGTTAAGAATGTTTTTCCATGTGTTATTTGCTTTCAAATCCTACTCAAAATTGTTGTGTTGACAAAATGTGAGCTTTATTATTTTTTTTCAAAAAAAAAGTGAATGTATTTTTTCTTATGAATGGAACACTGGTAGATACTTTTTAAAAAAATATGTATAAATAGATATACAATAATAGATTTATTTTTTTCTATTAAAATAATGAATTAATTTTATTACTTAGGTTAGCAATTTTAATTGCAACAAAGTTTTTATAAACTGTTTGAAATGCATAATAACGGACAAACATGTATTTAAAATCAATATAAATTATGATACTAGCTGGGTGAAGGATTTATGTTATATGATAAAGTATTAAGTTAAAAGCATTGCTTAAAAGAGATAGATAATTAAAAATGTTATCTTTGATTATAAATTATGTATATATTCTTCTTTGATCAATAAAAAAAAGTATTCATAAATAATACATAGCATTTTTTAATACTAGAAGGAGATAGACTCATATTGTCAGTTTTTCCTTAAAGTGACTTGTACGTTATGTAAGTATTCATTATTTTCATTATTTCTCCTTTTAAAGGCAGAAATTAATTGTCTTCATTGTGTTTTGAATACAATTATTGAGCAAAAGCCGTAATTGCCGGACCATTATCTTCTAATGCTCTTTCAATACTAGTAATAAACACAATTTTTCTTAAATAGAATCTGAATTCCTGCCTTTAAATGGTATGTTGTAATTTGATCAGTAATTACTTGATACTAGAAGAAGTTTGTGTTTTTTTTTTTAAATAGTTTGGCTTACTTTTTCTTGATTCAATGTATCAATAACTTTTATCTTTTCATCAAATTTAGTAGTTTGTTTCAAAGACTCATTTAAACCATCTCAATTCCAAATATTTTTTTAAATCAAAATTAAAAAACAAATATTTTCTGTTTTTTAGATACAGAAGTTTTAGTAAGTGTATAAAAAAACTCAGTATAAACATTGAGGCAATAATTAGGTGGGGGGGAATAGCCGAAATAGGGATCGTTAGATTTAATTAAATATAAATCGTTTTATAAATTATACAACCATAATAAATCATCTAAATTGAATATAAATATACTATAGTTAAAATTAATTGTATGTTAAAAATTGCGGTACCTATAGGCTAAAAGGGTAGGTTATATGTAATGATATAATTATTGTAGTCATTACAGCACTTTCTAATGTTATGATCAATTAATTTTAGGAAGTCTTCAGCCCAAATTGTATTGTTTTGCATTTTATTTTTTTAAGTGTTGGTAGTTCTTGGTAAAATAAATGTCTTATGAGTAATTTTATATAAATCACCCAATATATTGCGTGCAAAAGTTTGAATATTGTAAACTTACAAATATGTTGAATACAAATTAAATTAACTATTACATACAAAAAATTACAATTAATGTCTATATATAGTAATAATATGGTTTAACATATTCAACTTAGCAGGATCATCATAGGCGTACCTAGGGAGGGGGCTAGGATCACCCTTTTAAAAAAAATTTTCCCATTAAAAAACCAGCAACAGTTGGGAACTGTTTATCACAATACTGTCACCCGTTCCCGTATTGTTTATTCAGCAACATAATATAAGTCTGGCCTTGGGCTAGGCCCCCCTATCATAATGTCTATACTTCTACCAACGGCAGCTAAATTTATAAGTTTGAATTTAAAAATTGGTTTTATTTCTTTTTATTAACATCCAGTAAGTTTTTTTTTGTCATGGTCAAACTATATACTAGGTATCATTTATCACTATACTTAATGACTCTGTGTATAACGTATCATGTATTCATGTCATGTAGTTTTTACTACACACGTACTTAAATTGTACACAGAAGTTAAAGAGGACGCCTCACCCGCATGTGTTGTCTCCGTCTTATAAACGCGTAACATACGCATACCAAATTTACGCTCAGCAGTTCACGTTTTATGCCGTTAGCTTAAAAATTAGATTGAATCGACCCATTATGAAACTTGATGGTAAGAACTTTATCTGTGTTTTGTTGGAAGTTATTTTACAATAATTCGGTTTCCAAGTGAGTTATGAGCATTGTTAATTTACATTTATTGTACAAGCATACCTCACTTAAAAACTGAATTATCGTAAAAAAACTTTCAACAAAATACAGATTAAGTTCTGACCATCAAGTTTCATAATAGGTTGATTCACTTTAATTTTTAAGCTACCGGCATAAAACGTGAATTGTTGGGCTTAAATTTGGTGTGCTGCGTGTTAGTAAGACGGAGGCAATACATGCGGGAGTGGAGTCCTCTTAAGTAAGTAAACAAAACAAAAATTCAGAAGAACTCACGATATTATTTTTATACTTAACGTCTTAACATTAATGTATAAATGGTGATAACGACTAACGAGTAAGGTAAGGTAGGTAATTACGATTATCGGACGACGATCTCTGTGCCAGTCTACCACTTAAGGTGTCTTGCTAAAAACAGAATTAGATTTAATTTTACCTATTTTATTATATTATCATCGTCCTTCGATCTTCATAAGTACAATAATATTGTTGTCTTGTGTGTTTGTGTCGAATAGTTTGTAATCTGGACATTCTGGACAACGTCGTTACTATTATTAATACATTAGAACAATTTTGTTTTCTTATGTTTTCATGACTTAATAAATATAAAATGAATGAAGCTGAATCAAAATCAGAAATGTGGGTTAGATACTTATATAACAGTCAACAGTGGCGTAGCCTGCGGGTAGACCTGATATGTCCGGGCTTACCCTATTATATTTTATCCAAAAGTAAATGTTACATAGGTATCGTATTATTCGCATAGAATGTGTGAAAGTGTCGTTTTTATGAATGTATGTATTGAATATAATTAAATTAATAAATTGTAAATACGATAGACATACCTATTATATACCATGGGCACAAGTAAGGGAGAGCTACGGGGGCTAAGTCGCTCCATAAATCTCAATAACCCCTTAAAAAATGTTCGAATTTTTTTGAAGCTTATTCAATATTATTATATCGTAGGGCTTCGGTCCCTCTCAAATCTCAAGCACTTTTTGCACCTATTGTTAATACAAATCGCAGTTTATCACACTGTGTGCCGTTAGTCGTGATTAATTTTCGATCTTATTTTTGTTTAGCCCGTCATTCATTTTGAAATATACAACTTTTTAGTCACGCCACCACGCCAGTACACCAGGCTATTTAACACCAACTGCTGAAATGATTTCTGAGCCTGATTCCACGGGTGGCTCAAGTGCGCACACACGCAGATACTCATCTAGTGACTTACTACCTATCTACTGTAACTGACAAGTCTACATCAAGCAAAAAAAATTTAGAATTTTTACTCTAAAATTATCTTGTTCAGTATATTGGTAAAGCTATCTTTTTTATTTCTAAAATGTTTAGAACCTTAAAAGAAAAGAAATATTACTTTTACTGGTATTTTAAAATTAACTTTAAATCATTGTATATTGTGTATAATTAGGTATATATTATAGCGATAATTATTAGGTAGGTACTTATTTACCATAATATAAAATATTAATAAAACAACTGTAGATAATCAACTGCAAAAAATCAATATTAGTAAATAAAATAATATAATTTATTATACATTATACAAAACGTTATGACGTGTATACCTCCCTAGTATGAATCATACTGTCCATACCTACTTGATAAGCATTAGCAAATATCCAAAATAGCAATCAATGAATTAATACACTTACTATTAAAAAACTATTGGGAAACATCCTGGGCTATATATCATATGGCTCTATCTGTCTAACTGTCTATAATACTAATACAAATTGGTCTTATTGATACATTTTATTGGTTTAGCCATTTCGAAGATTAACTGGACAAAAGAGTAAACACCGATTCTTTAATTTTATTTATTTGTATAGATTGCATATTAATATTTCAATTATCAGTATTCAGTGGTCAGATCATATGAGGTATAATTACGTAACATAATTTGTTAATATTAAGAACTGAGAAGATGTTAGATTGTCAGCGCACTGTTAGTTTTCTCTCTCTGGCCCAAGCGCAACACAGATAATATGTAGCTACGCAGTACGCAGACATTTTTTTTTATGTTTTTAAGTAATCTTAAGAGTAAAATCACACATTACAAAACCTAAAGAAAATATAATTTATGATGGTATGAGTGTATGATGTATCAATTTGTCTCAAATCAATTAAAATATTATTTAAATTTACAAAAATAAAAAAATTATTTTGTATGTATGTCGAATACGAAGTCCAATAATAATAATAAAATATAAAACTGATATTATGTCAAACCCTCAAAAATATTATTCTCTATAATTTTTTGAAAAGATGATTTTACTTAAAAATAACTAAAACATCATACAAAACGATTTTAGGTGAAAGCGTTTTATCTATGTTACTCCTAGGCCTGACAGAGAAAATAAATATTACGGCTGCAATCCTCTTAAGAATTACGTATTTGACTTTTATGATTTACCTCTATAGCTCCGTGATGTTTCATTTTTATAGAAAGTCAATATCTGATAAAAAATTACCTTAATTATAATTTAGTACTAAAATCAAAGTAGGTACCTAGTATAAAAAAAAATAATAAATATAGGTATTTATAATAATAATTTATTATAGCCTATAAGTTTTATATTTATTTACTGTTTTTTTTTTTTAATATAGTAGTTTGAATTTAGTAATTAACAGTAAACCTACTTATTTTCTTTCTAGAAAAATAAAATAGTCTAAAAAAACCGAATCGCGGAAAAAAAAGTCCCGGTAAAAAAAGTCCCGGAAAAAAGTCCCGGTAAAAAAGTCCCGGTAAAAAAAGTCCCACACTAGGAAAAAAAGTCCCGATGAATATATAAATACATACAAAGTCATATAATATCATAAAAGATGTTAATTACTTACAATTTATTACAATAATAAATAGTCAATAATAAGTAAGTCAAATAAAAGTAAATAATAATAATACAATTAAAGTACCAATATAATTATAATAATAATGCTATAAAAATGTAATATTATAATTAGGTACACCTCTTTCTTATATTATGACTTACGGCTGTTAAAAAATCTAAAACACCGATATTGCCCGCTTGTATTTGTATACATAAATTTTGCAGCCGTTTTTCTACTGTCCGAGTTTGCCCTAGTTTTTTAACAGTTTTTGAATCTCCTACAGCATCTAAAGCTAATTTCGCTTCATCTGCGGAAATTTCCATTTTTATTTTCCTAATTAGTTTCCAAATAGTTGGATGTTTATGTCCACATAACTTTGAAAATCGGTTATTCCATCCTTCAGTCATATTGTTTGTTCGATGCCCCCCTACTAAAGTGGCATTATGTACATTCCACGAGGCAGGTGAAAATATAGGTGGAATTTTTCTAAAATGCAAGGTAGAAGCTGAACCTACACGCCTATAGGTACCATTTACATAATAAGAATCAAAATAAGTTAAAAGGTCTTCTGCATCTGGAGGCATATATATGTACAAGCATTTTATTCATTACACTTACACAGTTACACATTAAAATACAAAGCACAACTTACTATAGAACTGTACAAGTACCTACAAGAATAATATTTTTTTTTCGGGACTTTTTTTTCCTAGTGTGGGACTTTTTTTACCGGGACTTTTTTACCGGGACTTTTTTTTCTGGGACTTTTTTTACCGGGACTTTTTTTTCCGATTACCAAAAAAACCACACGGTACAGAACCTCAATGTATTTTACATAAAAAACGCAAATATAAAATTTAAGTCAATCATTAAATTATCAAATCAGAATATCAAAAATATAAATATCTATAGCTTTAGTCAAGTAATAGGTAAATAATAATAACAATAATAATAAATTACAAATATCGTATACCTTGCACCTTATGTTATAGCTGTTAAAAAAATGTATATCAATGTGTGTGTCCCCATTTTGTTTTTACTTAAAAAATCAAGAACATAAGTTTTTTTTTCAAAATAATAATTTTTAAATCTTATGTTACTGCCAAAAAAGCCGATTTCAAAAAACTTAAAATGATATTTGGCAATTTGATATGATAGGTATTTTGCTAAAATGAATTATAAGTCAACACTGTTATTCTCGTGTACCTTTAAAATGATAATTATGTCATATTTATAATTGTCGTTGTTTAGTGATTACCATTGAAACAGACGCAAGCATAGATAAATAATTATTTTCAATATTTTCCCGACAATCAGGAATGGGTACTTATCTCATATCTAGTTGAGCATATGATGCCGATGTGTAGCGGTTGTATTGCGATGTGTGTATGTGAATATGTTGTTATCAAAAATAAAAGGCTTTGATATTTGATAACAATGTTGATATTGTATTCTGTGATACTGGTTTGATTTTGATTTTGAATTCCACGTTTTCACGTGTTATTTTAATTGTCAAATTGTCAATTCTTTTATTCGTATAGTTTGCATTCATAAATTAAGGGTCAGAACAAATTTCCTTATTTTATAATACAATGGGTAACAGAAGACACGGTGGTTCAAATGCGAGCTTTGCGAAAAGGAGACGAAAAATGAAAGAAGGAGTAAATTTTTAATTTTTACTATAAATTGTATATTTCATATTTTTATCTGATCAAGATAATCTTATATAAAAATGCATTTTTTCAATAAATTATACTCACATTTTTTATTACCAAATCTTAGATTTAGTTTTGTGTTAATATATTTGATTTCAGTTAGATTCTAAAAATCCTAATGAAGATAATTGTAGTTCTTACGAAACAACAATACGAGAAAATGAAAAATTTGTACAGTATTATAAGGTAATAATTTTTAATATTTTTAAGAGAACTAGTACATATATATTTTTTATTGTATTATATTTATATTGTTATAAATGTTATTAAATTAATTTAAGATGCAAAATATTTGTTCAGAAGATGAATGGAACACATTTTTAGAAGTATTAAAAACTGACTTGCCTACTTCATTTCGCATTACTGCTAGCTGTGACGTAGAAGCTAAAATACTGTTGAAATTGGTTGAAGGTGTTTTTTTTACAGATTTGCTCAAAGGAGAGCTAAATGATGAACAAAAAAACAGCAAACCTTTTTGTTTACCATGGTCTGTTTAATTTAAATTTCTCAAAAATATAATTGTGTAACATTTATTTTTATTTATTACCAATAATTGTTAATACTAAATAGTTCTATACCAATAATACACTGAATATAATATTATGTCTAATAAAATGTATTTAGGTACCCACAACGATTAGGATGGCAATTAAAAATCACTCGTAAAGATATCCGTGGTTCAGAAGCATACTACCGTTTACATAATTTTCTAATTTCTGAAACAGGAAATGGCAATATTTCTAGACAAGAAACAGTCAGCATGATTCCACCTTTACTATTGGATATACAACCAAGTGATAAGGTTATAATTATTTTATCTATAATCAGTACATTTGAATATTTATATATTTAGAATTAAAAAGATTGAAATTTATTTTAGGTATTAGATATGTGTGCAGCTCCTGGTTCTAAAACTGCACAACTTATTGAAGCTCTGTATTCAGGCTCAACTTCTTCAGTTCCAGGTAAGTATTAATTTAAAAAATGAATATATCAACTTCATTATGCTTTAAATTATTTTAACTATTTACTAACCAACATTTTTTTTTTATGTAGATGGATTAATTATGGCCAATGATGTTCATAATGCAAGGTGTTATATGCTAGTTCATCAAGCTAAAAGATTAAATAGTGCAAATGTTGTTATTACAAATCATGATGCTACAGTTTTGCCTGTTATGAACTTGGATGAAAATGGTTGGTTTGTTTTTTATAATTTAATAGTTTGAAAAATTAAAACAATATAAATAATATTTGTTTAGTATCAGTGGTATTCTATCTATTCAAAGTTTGGTAGAGATTTAATTTCAATCTATTTTGATTATTATTCTTTATTAATTATTACTTATGAAATATAATTTGCAAATCATGAAAACAATCAAATGTTAATAACCATAAAAAATAAACAAAATTGAATTATAATTATATATTTGGTGTTATAAAATACAGATATTTTTTTTTCTAGGGGATTCCATGCTAAAGTTTGATAAAATATTATGTGATGCACCATGTTCTGGTGATGGTACATTAAGAAAGAATGCAGATATTTGGACTAAGTGGAGTCCAGGAAATGCAAACAACTTGCATGGGTTGGTTTTATTTGTTTGAAATTGCAAAAAAAGAATTTATTTGATCAATATGTATTTAATTTTTTTAGAATACAGTTTCGTATACTTAAGCGTGGATTAGAATTGTTAAATGTCGGTGGGCGCTTAGTTTATTCAACTTGTTCATTTAATCCAGTCGAAAATGAAGCAGTAGTTCAGCGTATGATGACTGAAGCTCAAGGTATTTTTACTTAATATATGAATGCCAACAAAAAATTGCCAAGTAAAAAAAAAATATATATTCTAGTCATTTATAAAACTTGAGCATTATAAAGATGTGATATCATTAATAAATGTTAATTAAATTAAATGTAAAATACATTTATTATATCTCAATAATTTATTTACTTTTGCAGAAATTTATTTTTTTTTATAAATTATTAATTATGACCTTTTTACAAACCAAACTTAGTAAAATTTATAATGGAAATTTCTTTAATAGTCCAGTTATGAACAGACATGATTATTTGTGGAAATGAATTCTAGCAAAGTAAATTAATTATTGAGATAGAATAAATTTAATTTCAATTTAATTTACTTAGGATTTATTAACAATATCATATATTTATAATGCTAAAGTTTATAAATTACTTTTTTTTACATGGCAATTTTTTACACGGAGTTTGACAATGTGTTTTTGTTGGGATATCACTAGTTTTTTATATGTGCTGATGTAATATGATTTTCAGGTTTTATATGTTTTTCTTTATTTATTATATTATGTTTGCTCATCCAATATGTTCGGTTTCTTTTTTATTATCATATTCTATTTTTTTTTTGCATTATTATAATGTACACATCTTTATACCCTCGAACCCATCATTCAATTGAAGTGTATTGAAGTATCATTACATCGTAGCCATTTATTTTGATGTAAAATTATATAAGTATAATGGGCTTCATCCATAGAAAAACCATGGTAATTTATATTGATACACTCAAGAATCCATTTTAAAAAAATGGAAACAAATTATAAAACATCTATTTAATATTAATTGTAGTTACAATTACTAAAAATAACACGTGTTTATTAAATAATATGGTGCGGCATGTAAACATGTTTACATGTATACATGTAAACACTGAATGTAGCAGAACGAATACAATATTGGTATTTTCTATTAAGTATATTATGATAAGCAAAGGCACAGGCAACTATTAGAACCGCTACCCAATGTACAATGTGTACGTAGAGGGAGTAATACAGTCCGTATGTGGTATTAATAAATCGGACGTCGAAAAAAATGGTGGAGCACAATATCTTTTTGCTCAAAAATAACTCATTTTTTTGCTTATACATTCGGTACTATTCAACTAAGTTTCTTAAAACCAACCAAGAAATAATCTGCAAATCATGCCCAATCTATTGATACCATATATGGACCAATCCATCCATATATTAGGTCTGTAGCCCTGGCTAAAGAAATAGAGTAAATTTACACAGATTCAATGGGCAAACTCTGGCCCATGTAATGTACTATGGTCATGACCGCCCCGCTTTTATTTTTTTACTTAGCCTTACGTCACTATCGTTGCTCTGGATTATTTAGTATAAATTCGATTTTATATTATAATTAAATTTTTTGTTGCATTAAATTTAAACTAATAATATTTAAATTTAAATTGTTCATTACTTTTTAATAAATATTAAAAAACTGCTTATAATCATAAAGGGTTTTAATATTATTAATTACTTTTGTACTTATGTGATGATATATATGTTTTAAACACATACCAGTAGTTACACCAAACTAAAATGATCTGCATATTTATTATTCAATTATTTGTTGTGGTTTTAAATAAGTATCTAATTATTTAATATTACGTCTTTGTAAAAGCGTTAAAAATGACACTGTTAATAATTTATTAATTATCAACAATAAATAGAACATACTTAATTATTATTAACAAAACATTGCAAAAGCAGTTTGACAAAATTTAGTTTAAAATGATTTTGTGTTATTATTTTTATATAGGTAGTGTTGTTATTATTGATGCTCGTGATAAACTACCAGGTCTTAAAACAGTTAATGGTCTTTCTCAGTGGATAGTTGTATCAAAGGATTTGGATGTGTATAAAACTTTTGAAGAAGTTCCAGAAAAATGGAATACTCAAATTAGGCCTCAAATGTTTCCTCCCAAGGAAGATGTATTTAATCTGGATAGATGGTAAAATAAATAGATAAAATTGATTTCTGTTTTTATAATATATTAAAAATAGTTATTAATTGTATGCCTATTATGTATTTTTAGTATTCGTATACTACCTCATCATCAAGATACTGGAGGGTTTTTTGTAACTGTTATGGAAAAAATTAAGCCATTACCATGGGAAACGAGCATAAAACAAACTGATGCACTTGTTGATGAAGTAAAAGTCAATAATTATAAAAGAAAACCTAAAAAAAGGAGATACCAAGGATATAAAGAAGATCCATTTATATTTTTAACAGTTGATGATCCTGTTTGGCCAGAAATTAGGTAATTGTATTTTGTCTTTTATATTCATTCACTTAAATCAAATGGCACTAAAAACAAAACTGTTTTCAAAATCTTATTAAAAAAATCAAAATTCTTTTTATAAAAATATATTTATTAGCACTTAATATTTGTAAGCATTGTGTTAATAGTTCTTTTGTAGATTTTTAGCTTTTTTAAAATATTATTCATACTGAATTTATCTATTCTCTTTTAATTTAAAATGCAATAAAAACAATTTTAACTTTTCTGAAATGTTGTGTACAATTATTTATTCTCAAGATAGTATTTTAGTTGTTAAGTGGCTAATGAGTATATTGTATACTTTTTAGGAAACCTTTTCTTAATTACCCTTATTTCATTTTATATTTATTTAATTATGATTTTTTTTAACAGAGACTTTTATGAACTCAATAATTTCCCTATTCAATGCTTACTTACAAGATGTTCTGTGGGTAAAAAAAAAAATATATACTATACGTCCACATCTGTAAAAGATATTGTAAAGAATAATCAAGACCGTGTGAAGGTAAACTCTTTAATTATTTTTTTAATTGCTTAATTGAAATAAAATATATATATCTGATATTAAAAAAAAAAACTTAATTCATGTTACATACATAATAAAGTAGAATTCGATATAATAAATCATTGAATTTATGTCAGTGTTTTCTATTCTCTTACTCAAATTACCAGAGTGCAATATGATAGATATTCTATGATAATATGTATAGATTTGCGAGCAAAATATTTTCGTAGAGCTTTTTTTTCTTATCTCTATACATTATAATTAAAACAAAACAAAATTTATTTTTATTAGTTATTACTGCAGTTATTATATTTCTTACAGAGTATTACAAAAACAATATATTACAGTATATATAGCATTTACATTAATTCACGATTGAAGATGAATCAGGAATTGAATGATGGATACCAGTAGAGTTTTCATCATTGTTATCATAGCGCTCCAGTTTTGGGTCAATATCTAGTAGTTTGATAATAATCAATGCTCGGAACTTAATGTATTTTCATATTTCTTAGAAAGCTGCATATTCAAAATATGTTTGGATACAAATTTGTTTGATGAAACATGCAATTTAAGTTTAAAATTTTACACACATTACTACATAGTTTATAATTTGATTTTACGTATTTACAAATTTTAAGCATACTAATGCATATTTTGATAATAAATCACCATCAAATAAATTTTCAATAGTTGAAATAATTGAATATTATGCACAGTCGCCTTGTCTATGTTTTGAATTATACTATGGACCAAGTATTAATTGTAAATATTTGATTTGATGGCCTTGTCATATTTAAAATATGCTCAATAATATGACATTTAATTTTTAAATATATAATTGCCTGATTTAATATTTGCTGTATTTGATACATTTAACTTTTTTAATTTAGAACTTTAAAGAAATAATGCTTAAAGATCTATATCTATCTATATGTTCATTTAAATACCAATAATATAAAAAAATTGCATTTTTGAGCTTTTTTAAATGTATATCTACACGTATATTTCATTGTTTTTAGCTCATAAAGTTCCAAGTCTTGATAATAATACACTAATATTGTTATATCTAAACCCTAACAATTTTTTTTGCTGCAATGTTAATATATTTTTGTATATAAATATTTTTTAATATATATGATAATTTACTATGTTTGTAAGTACACTTATATTTTTATTTTGTAGATTATCAATACTGGTGTTAAAACGTTTGTCCGTTGCGATAATAAATCAATGGAATGTAACTTTAGGCTTGCTCAAGAGGTAATTATTCAAATTTGATCATTTTTTGTATCACTTAACTTAGTTATTTTATTTATAGCCCGCACTTTGTGTTAAATTATGTTCCATGTACACTGGGTACATAAAAACTGGGTACACTCTATAACTCCGTTACCAACATGGCGACATTACTCAGTACCATATTTATATTTTATTTTTAAATTTAAATTTAAATCTATGAGATTACTGGGCCTCACTGAGACATACTCGTGTGGAGGCCATAATTATAATTCTGTCTGTGGGAGATTAATGATCTAGTTTCATGTCTTGCAATCAGAATTAAAATATTTGTATAGGGTACTGAGTAATATGGGTAATTTAATTGTACAGTGTACCACGGGGTTCATGAACACTAGATATATGTAGATTTTATTATTCAATTAATATAATTTTTTAAGGGCTTAGCTGGAATATCTTCTTTTATCGGACAAAAAAGACGATTACAGTTAACACGTACTGAATTGATAACTGTTCTGAAAAATCCAACAATTCAAGTTACTTCTTTAGATCAGGCCACAAAAGATATACTAGACAATTTTGGTAAAAAATTATTTTACAATTATTCTATTATTAGTTGCATAACTTTATTTAATGGTATATCTATTTGAAATAGGTGTTGGTAGTTGTATTCTGAACATGATGGACAAAGATTTTCCAATTGAGCTTGTTGGTTGGAAAGGGTTTTCAACTCTCAAAGCATATGTAAATGGTGAATGTAGATTACACTATTTGAGATTACTTGGAGTTGATGTCTCCGAATTCGGTAATACTTTTACTTAGTAAATTATCCTTGTACACTTTTGAATGACTTAAAATTCAATTAGAAACTAATAATATTTCTTATTTGCATGGATGTTGATTATCATTATAATAACTAAGGCTCCAATTATAGAATTGGTATTAATATAAAATTGGGTATAATAAAGGTTCCTCATATAACCCTAGTTATTAATAATATTAAGGTAGGTCTAAGTATAGTAGTCTTATTAAAAGAATAATATTATGAATTGAGATGGATGAAATGGCATTATTGTTGTGTTATAGTAAACAAAATTGTATTCATTTTTAATAAGTAATATTATACTTTCATTTTGGACATTGTTGAGTCAGAAAGTAACAATGTTCCTATATTAGTTTAGCTCTAATTTATTTTGAGTAAATAATTATCAGTACAATTACTGAAGTCCTAAAGGCCATTTCACTTGAGGAAAAATATTGTCCTAAAAAAATCGTAATTATGATAAAATTTAAAATAAAAATACTACTGACATATTAAAAATCTCTATGTAACTATTTAACCACATATTCCTTCAAAGTTATTTCTGTGACCTTTAAAAGCTATTACTGAAAAAGTGTTCCTCTACATTATCTTTTTTTATTTTTATATATGAGATTTTAAATATTAAGATTTTGTTTGTTTTATGGTTAGTGATTTAGTGTATCTGTTAAACAGAGTAAAATCGGTATACCTCACAGTTAACTATTAGCAGTGGTTGAAATGGCTCAAGATAAGTGGAGGGATACCTTACAATTCCTCACATAATGAATATTGTCAGAAATGATGTTTAGATATTTTAGCATATTGCTAGTTGCTACGTCCCTACTTATTATCATCAATATTGTTATTATTTTGTGATATTAAAATATTATGTTATTAGCTCTAAACACGACTAAGGTTTGTGTTAATTCTTAATCCGTGGCTCTAAATACGGGTATAGATAATATGATTGCGAAACAGCCTATACAAAAAATAAAAAGTTTTCTTATACATAGGTATGAATATAAAAATCATAATAATTATTTCATTTTAAAACACAAGACTTAGGAGGAATGCGTTATTCTAGACAAAATAAGTAGAGGTATGAAAAATGTAAATACAAAAAAGAAGTGGTATGTCATCCCTCCTTATCCCCCCCAACTTTGACCACTGACTATTAGTGGTGTAGTACGCATACTTTTTATCTTTTTGGTTGGAAAAAACATTACACGATTGCTCATCAAAAAGAGTTGTATAAAAAAAAAAATAGCTGATTGAAACAAAAATAGTTTGCTAGCTCTAACAACAAAATGAAGTTAAAAGTTATCAGACTTAAGTTTGTTTACTTGTAATAAATATTATAATGATCTTTTTTGATTATCTTTTGTAAACATTAATTTTTAATTTAATTTAATTTAATTTAATTTTTTTATATTATAATATATTTAAAATAACAAATGTAGGACAAATATATTTAGTATTGGTATTTATTATGTTTTATATTAATATTTTGAAATAGTGTATTGAGTGTATTAATGTCTTAGTATGAGCGTATACAAATTGTTGTTTAATATACCATGTACTTATAAAAGAAAAATAATTTTACTATTTTTACTATTTTGTTTTTGGACATAAACTTTTTTTGATGTGCAATCATGTTGCACCCTTATTAAGTTTCTATAAATATGTTATATAGAATTTCTTGTATCAAAATCTAATGGATTCAACAACATCTTGTGATATTCAAATGACAAACGTATATTTTTATGAAAGCAAACTATTAATTAATATAAGAAATTATTTAACTAAATGATTATCCTATTTTAGACGTAAATAAATTTAAGAAAGAAAATAATGAGGATGGACCAGAAGACAAAAATGGAATTTGCACAGGTAAATTTAATTTTGTTATGCATTTAAAATGTTTTACACATCATTGAATAAAAGCGATGAGTGATTAACGATTATTATAGTTCTTAAATCAATATTATCTGTTTGACTACTTTGACTTAAGGCTGTTGAGGGTGGAACATTTTTAAGGGGTTAGATTTAAGCAATATTCTATATCCATCAGGGGTGCTGTGTGTGTAGTGACCGATTATTAGAGTGTGTGAATAATTTTATTACCACAGCTAAGATTCTAGGAAATCCATAGTGCACACCAGGCGTGTCAAACATGCGGCTCATTTTTTTTTGGCCCGCGACTACCAATATTATGGACAAAAAAAAAAAAGTATTAATGTCGTGTAACGACTATTTTAGATTCTTAGAGAATGGTTTGTTTGGCATACATTATTATACTGTCTTCTGATAAACTATAATCAAATGAGGATTATTGATATTTTTATATATATTTATATCTATATACATTATAGATTTTAGAACATAGATTAATAATTTATATCTTCAGTTTGCGACACGCTTGTTAGTCGTTCGATAACCACCGTGTGTTTGAGTTTAAATTTTGTCATGTGTATTCCTCTGTAAATTTAATAGTTAAAAATGTCTCTATCAAAATCAAGTGGTAGTAATAAATGAAAAATTATTTTTTAGTATAAATGTTTGAAGATTCAGCCCTCTTTCAACAGCCTTTAACAATAAATACAAAACATAATTGAAATATTATCAGTATTGGATTGCATTTAATTATTTAATGTTTCAGATGAAATTCCAGAACTTCAGGTTAAAGAAGAATTAATACAAAGTGAAAAATTAGAATAAACAATAACATGAATTTGTAGATATTGCTTTACACAAATATTTGATTACAAATTATAATTCAAGCAATAACTATTATTTTAATAAACATTTTATAAAAATATATAAGAAATGTTTAATTTTATTTCTTTATACACATACAAAAAACTTATCTTATCATGCCATTAAAATAAAAAGTCTTGTTAGCATTTTAAATACATAATAAAAACATTAATTGTCAATCACTTTACCTCATAGGTTCATCGAAATTTTTTTTGTTTCAACCTACACAAATTGAAATAATGAGTGGACTCAATGCGCCAGTACAATGACAGTAAATGAGTTCTATATAATATTGTAGTTGGACTCCACCACCCGTCGCTCTCAGGACACCTGTGCTTTTTGAACGGCTAAATGAATACACATATAAACTCAAAAAATTAGGTTTTTACTGTTAGCATAAACTATGTGTTGAAAACTGAAATGATACTTTTCATTTGCATTTTTTATAAACATATTGTTAAAGATTTGTTGGTTTGCCTGCTTTATAGGTACAATGAATGAACAATATTATTGTAGATTTGTAATATAGATCATAAAAGCTTGTGTTTATAGAACACGATTTTTGAGGAGATTAAATTTAAATTTTATGTAGGTAGGGAATATATTTTAAGAATACACTTTAAACTTATAAAGTATAATAAAAATGAAGATCAATTTGCAGGTAATTATTTTTTTACATAAATAACAAATTATATATGGTAATACTCCTTGAACTTAAATTGTCGTAATTACTTGTGAAAATACTTATATCAGTAATATATAACTAATATGTTCCAAAAGGTTTGGAACAGAGATTCATCTTTTTGTTGGTTATTTCATTACTTATATTTCCAATCATAAATCTTTACAAATTACAATATAATAACATGCATATGGAGTTATAATCAGTGCTGGGAGAAAACTATGATTAACCAATAATTAATCGTACATATTGTAAGACTTACGAATTTCACTAAACAATTTAATTTGTCAATAAATAATATAATAACAATACAAAATGTGTTGAAAATATAATAGGAATAAAGTTTAACAAAATAAATTATTGATCGCAAAGTATGATTCATTATTACCAAGTATTTTTTTCATAGTCAAATTGTATTTATTTAAACATCATACTAATCCAATTTTATTAACAAAGTCAATGAATGTTTATTTTTAAAATTTATACAACATTTTAGTTTATAAAATATGTTATCTTTATAACTGAATATCGTAATGCTCTGAATTTTAGTTTTTTGACAGTCTTAAAAATTAAAACTCTCCTTCAAATTAAAAAATTTACACAGAATTCTTCCCATATTATAACAAATTCTCGTCCACACTAGCATAACAATTCAATGCACATGACAAATAACCTTCTTAAAATAATACAAAAATAAGCTTACAACATCTAATGTATTTCATTAACTTAATATTTCTAGAATAGAATATAATATAAAGAAAATGGCAACTTAAGAAATAACATATTTTTAACTTATTCATACAAAAAATAATTAATATATAAACACTGTGATCAGAAATAATGTAATAAAAATAAAAACAAAAATTTGTTTTACATAAAAATAATCAGTCTATATAAAATAATCTTTGGATTTATTCAATTTAATTATCTTAATTAGCAATTATATTTCATGAACAGTATCCAATTTTTCACGTTTACTCTTAGGCACCAAGTATTGGTCGATTAAACTTTTAGGGGATACAATACTTTTTTTTCGTTTTTTACTTGAAGTAGGTGTAACTACTTCTGGGATCTGATTAGGAATCACAACCGCAGAATGTGTGGATGTTTTTTCTGACTCGGGTGACATCTGAGTGGACAATGGAGATGTTGTCTTTGAACAAAATAAAACTTCCCATGGTTTTTTAGGAATCACATTTAAATTTTCAGCATTTGGAACAAAGTTTTGATTTTGGAGATCCAAATTTTCTATGGCTTCTTCTAATATTAAGAACAAATTTATATATTAATAGAAAATGCTTTAATTGTCCTATAAATAGTTAATAAAATAAAAATTGAAAACTATGTTTGCAAATTAGAAAAGTCTGCCGAAAAAGAAGTGTTAGAGAGTAACAAACAGCATATACAATTGTTAGAAAAAGGGAATTATTACCTCCTATTACATCCTTAAAGATTTGCAATTATAGTTACAATTGGTAGTTGTTCAATTTGGAAAGAAAAGAAAACAGTCAGGGAATAGGATATAGGGATATAGGATTATATGCTAGTTAGGATGATTTTTAGAGGCTTAAAATTCAGATGATGAAACAATAGTTGTAAGTCACAAATAGGGTCATCATAAGGATATAACAGTACACTTTTTATAAAGTAACTAAATTATACAGGAAATTATTTTTGTTTTAAAATGGTACGAACTTGTTTCTTTTTTATATTTTTCTAAGAGTTCAGCTTCAATTTTGATTGGAACAGTACATATTTTTGTTGAAGATTTTGATTTATACAATGCAGTTCGGCAAATTGAATATTCTTCAGATTTTTTTTGTTCACGAGTAAGTATTGACCATAACTTTGGCATTGAATCACTACTTGTTGCCAACTTGAAAAATAAATACATATCAATATTCAGATAAATATTACTGATATGAGTCTACAACAATAACATTTAATTTAAATTGAAACTATCATAAGGTTATCTTCTTTATTCAATTTAGTATAAGTTTTAAATTGTTTACTTGTATTTAACAGTGTGAATTATTTAATTTTGTTACATGTTTTCTTAATTGTATTTATCAATAAATGAAGACTAAGTCCTAATATATAATGATGATTGATTAGTTCAACAGTATCTGACAACTGTCATAATAACGTGGTAGGTAACATAATAAAAAAGAACTATTTTAAATAATACAATTTTGTTTCAGAATATTGTTATTCATACTTATTCAGTATTTATAAGTAACTTGTAACTGCTAAAAAGTATTCATAAGATATACAGTATACATTATTATCACATAAATAAAATGCAAAACTAAAAAATTCTATGAGAACAGGCCAAATGATAAAAAAAAAAAATTCTAATTACAAAATAATTAAACAGTATGTTCTCCAGTTAGTATTAGATCAGGCCATGACCATACTGGCTTGACCTGCAAATTTTTTTGCGATGAACAAACTAGAATAAACTAGGTAATTTTACATAATATATATGTTCATTATTGTTAAAGTTTATTAGACCACATACCAAAGTAAAAATCATACCGAAATAGATATTATTGTTTTAACCTGAATAATACATTTTTAAGTAACAATGAATAAAATATATCAAAATAAATAAAACAAAGCTCACTTTAAGACTTGTAGGATCTGCACACCAGTCTGAAGTACTTAATTCATTTGGATAATTTATCTGATTATACTTATGTTTTATTTCAAACATTGGATTTTTATTATATGGAAAATCTGTCAACCATATTATGCCCATATTTCGCATACAACCAGTAAACAGATAACGGCCATCATGACTAATACTAATTTTGGAGTACGGAGTTTCATGTGAATGACCAGAGTATTCGCATATTGGCTCTAAAAATATGATGATACAAATATATTATACTATACTGGAATAATATTTCTAACTCAAGAGGATGTCAGCACACTATTTGTTTTCTTTCTTTAACCTATGAGTTTAGCAAAATCAATCCTGTATTATAAATTTTAATATTAGAGTGAATTCAATTATTATCCAACATTAAAATAAGAACAGCACATGTGTCTCTTCATTGGCTATTTTAAGATATTTTATTTTTTACGTAAGTTATGGGCGTGTAAATTATTACAATTTAAAAATACTTATAAACGGTATATAAATTAAAATAGTGTTAAAAAGCGAATATATGGACACTATAATGTTCTTAGTATAAAATTTAATAATAGGTGAATTCATTCTAATATTGAAAGGAACGACACAGGGTTGTTTCTGCTAAGCAAAAATTTGATTTATTGTGGGTGGGTCATTGAGAGAAAACAAAATGGTGAGCTGATGTCCTCTTAATTAAAAGCGATTAACATAAATAAAATATAAAATAATATAGTAAGCTATTAAATATAATTCAGTTTACAGTTTAAAATGGACAAACAATTATACTACAAAATATGCCTTCCAATAAGAGCATACATATGTTTTTAGTGTATAAAAGGATTGTATATCTTATAATGTTAAGCTCAACAATTAATGCTAACTTAGTTTTTATGTATGTCAGACACATAAAACAAATCCACATATAATATTATTAATAACCTATAAGCACTAATATTAAATAAAATAAAGAATAAAAATAAAATACGTGTTTCTGTAGAATCCAGTGAATAACAGTAAATAACGTTATTTATGCAACTCGCATACATTAAGGTAGATTGGGGATTTGTTATTATATCTGTATAACCATTACAGAGTGATGAAACTTTAACTTTATTAAAATACTTCATGACTGGCAGAGGTTCTGTACTACCATTTACTTGGCGGTAACTTCTACGTAAATCCCATAATTTGATATCACTAAAAAAAATAAAAAAAATATTGGGTTGAGTAAATTATACATAACCAATGAGATGGATAAGAATACCATTACTGGAGAGCGTACCCTCTATATCCGCAACATAAAAAAAATGGTCGGTTGGTGATGTCATAATTGACAGTTACTAAGTTTGGTTACTTGATGCTATCACTACCACTCAATAATAAGAACATATTAACCAGGTAACCCTTTTCTAGTATATGCTCTCATATATATATCTATCGTATTTACTTTATATTCATACTTGTTAATTCAATAAAATATAATAAATAATACTAACTGATCCATGGAAGAACAAGATATAACCGTTTGATCATTTTTAAATATCACAGTAGATATTCCAAACATTTTTTTTGATTGCTTTTTTCTTAACATTGATCTATAAATACCTAAAATATAGTAGAGGAAAAAAAATTATTTAATACTTTTGACATTTGGTTAGTATAATAAAATTATAATAAAATTAACTTTTTGACTTTTTATAGTCATTGTATTAGTAAACAATTAAGATAATGTGATAAAAGTAATAGTCATCAGATTTTTGTTAAATAACATTTAATACAATTAACAGTGTAACTATTAACTATATTTACCGTGTGTATTAGGTATATTATGCTCAAACTCCAAAACTCTTTGAGAATTATTTAAACGTGCATCCCAAACTTTTATTGAACCATCTTGACATCCACCACAAAATACATCTACAGATAACATCAATAAATTAAAATTTACAATTTTATTATTAATTTATTACTTTCATTAAGTTGTTTTAAACTCAAGTAGGGTATATTTTCAGGGCCTAGTAGACAATGAATTGGCCTACTGAGTTTTAGGATTTTAATCAGCCCTAAAAAAGTTAACAGACCATTTTTCAATAAGACATAATATTTATTATTTTTCATATTTCATTGTGCAGAGTGTGGGGTCTTCAAATATTTTCGGCCATAATATATTACCAAGTCGGGTCAAATTGTAAGTGACCCACGAGTTTTTACTTAGATTTTTACCTCCGTAACTCGCAGTATTGTTTTTTGGATAGTAAAATATTTAAAAACTCATCACCTTCCATTAATTGAAAAAGGAATAAAAATGGTACCTAAGTACTTTATGAGACAATAAATTTTTGAAATTTCCCATTTTTTTCATTAAACTTGTGGGAAAATATTGAAACATAAACCATTTAGAGACAAATAATAAAACTATTAAAGTAAGAGTTAGTTAGTACCTCTATCTATGCTATAAAACTGACTTAATCTTAACTATTTTTGTATAGAATTAATAGCATTGGTTTAAAAATATTTAAGCTAAATATTTAGTCACTGAACTATATTCTGCAGAGGAGTATCAAAAACTGTATTATATTATATACATTAAAAAAACCCATAACATTAAAAATGTATCTAGGCTAGAGGCTAGTAATGCCAAAACAATTAATTTTTTTCATTATACATACCTGAAGATCCAGGGCAAAACATTACACTTTTAACAGAAGAATTATGAATAAATTCTCTTTCGTCATCGAGTACCCCTGAGGGGCTTAAATTACATAATTTTGAGGATTGATCTCCACAGGCCGTTATTAATTTCATTTGTGGCTCAGCCCATGCAAAGTTAAAAATAGCATTGTCATGTATAGCATCTATTTTTAAAAGAATTATATTAAATACAATTGTATAATTGTAGACATTATAATAATATTATACATATAATAATTAGTAGGTATAACGTTTTTATCGGTACAACTAATATAGACTAAATGGGCATCAATGTGGTTTAGTATCTATGCTTATTTTTAATTTTTTTTTTTTAAATGTATAAATCTGAAAGTGTTCATTCTTATTTCCATTGGATGTTATGACAAAAAATAAGAAACAATTGTGGTAGCCTTATTAAAATGTTTCTATCATTTTTAATTAGTAGCTATATTTCTCAGCTGATTAAAATACATAACAATAATTTTCAGACTTTCAGATCCAATGCTTTAAAATAGTGTAAAAAAAAAATTGAAAAATTAATATAATTTACTTTTATTTGTTCCAAAAAATCACTACAGGATTAAAATTAAAATAATTTTAAATTTAGATTCCAAAACTTACTTCTCTTAAACTGTTTGTTTTGGTCATTGTAATGACCTACAGTATTTTGAACAATTATTTCTCCGTGTTCAGTTGAAACACCAACTATGTGTAAATTGTTTTTATTCCTACTGAACTTACAAGCAAAAGTATTCCCAACATTAGTATCTGTATTGTGTGTGTTATCATTTGTTTCAGGTATATAACCCATTTGTTCAATAAGCATGTCACTCAATTTGCTTTGAAATCCTTTAAGTAAATAAATAATAAAATTAATTGAATTAAAAAGCAACTATATTTATATGTCAGTAAGAGTCCAAGGGAGAAGGGAGTTGTTGATTTTACAATAGGATTTTATCATTGTGTTTTTTAGTATTTGAGGTACTCATTTAAATCTATATTAACTACCTATAAATTTAACAAAGACTGTCCTTGAGAAAGATACCTTTATAAATTGCTTAATAGTCAGAAAAACATGAAGAAATACAAACCAACATATTGAACATTAACAAAACTATGGATACGAGTATCGTTCCTACGGATGTAAAATCCATCGGTAATCATTTTGGAAATGCGTACCTCCCACACTTTGACATGAGTGCACGTCCTGGTGCTACGGTATTTTTGATTATCTACTGCGTAGTGTCATAAGTATTATTATAACTGCAGTATTACATATTATATTCTATAGTTTATTTAATTTAATCATAAACCCAATGACTTGTTATTTTGGAAACGTCACTGTAGCAATATCACATAATCTTAATGCCTGTTATTTTTAATTTTCTTCATATGGTTTAAGCACTATAATCATCAGCCTACCTTATTACTTAGACCTGCTCTACTCAGATACTTATTTATCATTGTACCTGGCTTACCCTTTCAATTGTGTGGTTGTATAGAAATGTACTATCAATTGTATTATGAAAAGGTAAAGCGGGACGCCAGTCCATAGCATAACTATAAAACTTACCGGCATAGCCAAGTTTTCTTTTCTCCAAATAATTGAGCATATCAATCGTGTCCATAGTTCCACTGGTGTAAAATGAATCATGTACTAATTAAAACCACGAACCAATGAACAAAATTAAATACGGTTATTCGATATTTTGGTAGTAATGTTATTGAACATCTACAAGTAGCAACAATCAATAAAGATGTTCTTGAAGTTGCTACATAATCATACTAGTAATTAAAAATAACTAGTTGTAATGAACGATTCTCCACAGACAATAATAATTGGATTTTAAACACTGTTCTCAAAGCCGATAACATTAATGAGTCAAAAACTCGGAATGTCGAATGAACATTAATTTACCATTCTTGAATACATAATATAAATAAAACTAATTGGTTTAATCCGTATCTTTTGTATAGTTATCGGTAAAACTCCCGCTCTTTTATGCGCCATAACCTATTTGTTGTGATGATAATGAAAATGATATTAAAAATGATTATATTATCACAAATCAAATGAAACATGTTGATAAAAATAAATAACATAAGATTAATATAAAATTAACTAATTAACAATAGTTATTACTTATTATCCAATGATTTTTGGTAAGGCACTATATTTTATTCTGTGTTATAGTGCTCTACTTGTGGTCTTGTCTGTCGTTTCCATATGGGTATAAGATTGCAATAGTTCATTAGTCCATTAATTTTATGATCATTTATATAAACCAAAGTCTAAAGATATCTCTTTCTAGTAATTAGTAAAGATACCTATCTGTGCATTCTAGGGATGGCCCTATATCCCCACGATCTGTGTAGGTCCCTATAATGTGAATTGTGAAGCACTAGCGCATAATACCATAAATTAAGATAAATATAATATATATAAGTTCATGATAATACTTAAGTACATGACTTTAGATCATAATATTCTATTATATCAGTGATAAATGTTTGTACAAAGTAACTGTATTCATATATTTTTTAGATTTTTTAGTTACGGAAAAATCTGCTGAAGTGGAAACTTGTTTTAAATTTTCAATCCTTAGCTATAAAAATTAAAAATTGTATACATTTTTAACTACAAAATCATTTACAATTTTCAATTCGATAAATATTGTCAAAATTTGATCTTTAAATGCATATAAAATAAAAAATATAATATGTGTATATGACATATACAAAAATGTATTTTTAATATTTTTCAACTGATATTGTAAGTTGTAACAATGTATCAAGAGTCTTGCACTAAATTATCATGCTTTTTGGCCCAACAAATACAATTTGATTGACAATTATTATAGAAAAAAAAACTAAACAAATTTATGAATTTAAATGTCCATTAACAGCTCAAAAATATTTTGACATTTTTCAAGTACCTGTAGTAATTTGTTTTTGAATTACCTACAACTAAGTAAGAAAATCACTAAATGAGAATATATGAGAAATGGAGTGAATATTCAATGTTATAAACATTTCAACTTCAAACACTCATAACAATTTAATTTGGCTTTCCGGTAGAAAATTATTTTCGATAAAGGTAGACAAACTTGAAAGGAATCTTGTATTAAATTTTTTAATCTTTGATATAAAAAGAAAATATTTTATAAATTTCTGACTAAAAATAATTTTCTAAAATTGTCAAAATTCTAAATTCAAGAGCTCATAAAAAATATTGTGGATTTACGCTCACTTTTTTTTTAATTTCCAATAACAACTACTTACGAGGAACCTTGTATTACATTTTCAAGATTTTTTAATGGGGGGAAATTTTGTTTATAGACATAAGTTTTAAAAAAAAAAACAATAATAGTCAAAAATTTGCGGTGTAAACATTCAGGTAAAATGTTATGTAGGTATCTACAATATTTTTTTTAGAGTTAGATTAAACCAAAACCATTTTCTCTAATACCGGATTTCCGTAAAAATTCCTGTTTTCCTTAAATTTTCGATTATTTTTCCAGCAATCTGGAATTTCACTTCAATTTTACTTTTGACCCCCCAGTACCAACTGAATTCACTTTCCTATGAGAAAAGATGCTATTGCAATTGAAGCACTTTACAGTCCAAAAACGTGACACAAAAAAATATGAGAAAATAAATGAACACACATCATTGTACAATTAATGCATTAATCGCTCCACTCAGAATCTTAAAAACTATGTACCTAAAATCAATAACTTTACTGCATCGCTCAGAATTAGTTGTTATATGTTATCAATTTATCATAAATTATTTGATGTAAGTACGAACCATGAACAAACAATACACAATCTTTCAAATATTTACAGTCCGTTATATCTTATACTATTTCTACTTTCTAGTCTGCAAGAAATTTATAATTGTGGAAAATCCATTGAGCTTAAATCATATTATATTACTAATTTTATAATATGATCCAAGCGTATTACGATTATAAAGAATAAAAATTATTATAAAGTTTGATAGCATTATAATCGAGTACAGTATTACACGATCAATTACCTATATTATTACAACTACAACTAGTACAACTCTATGATTGAATCTCAGATATTACATGAAAATTTAAAGTTAAAAATTAAAAAAATTAACTTTATCTGTGATGTGAATCTGGTATCTAGTGATAAGCAATAACATTGATAAATGATAACTGCTGTGACAGTATTTATCTATGCGTCTTGAGCTGTAATAGTTGCTCATGTCGACACGTCGTATTTTGAAGGCTTTACTTTGAACTCGTTAAATTACATCGTTTCTTGTTATTTTTTACAATAAAAACTTTATTAAAAAATTTATTTGTCGACGGTCTTATGACTGGCAATTGAACTATCCGTGAAATGGCTATACCAAATATTTCTGATGTGCCCAATACACTAACAATATTAGAAGATGGTGAGTTTAAAAAAATTATCACAACAAATTATGAATATTCGGATTTATTTAATAAATTGTTAGGTTTTGAAATTCGTCATATATAATTCAATTTGTTTTTTGTCGTGTGGCGTTCTATTTAAATGGACTATATCACTTATTCAGTAAAACTAAAATAAAGTTTAATTTTACTTGTTTTCTTGGAAATTCGCTACTTGTTTTTTAGTATAATTTGTATTTTTGCAAATATTTAGAAATTGATCCTTTTCAAAAATAAAAATTTTTTTCATTTTAGAAGAATAATCATACAATTTTTTGAAGATTTTTAGGAATTTACAAACAATGGTTTATTACTATATTTTTAGATACCTAATATGTAATTGTGAATAAGCAATCATTTGTTGGTCATAAATTGTTTATTGAGTTTAAAATATTATACATAACTGTTTTATATTATTATAAATTCAAAATTAGATTTATAATTTAATATCTGTAATGAATAAAATATTATTTAATTGACATATTTAATATCAATTTATTTTCTAGATTATCTCTCTCAATTTGTAACAGTTAATACTGAAAATAAATGTAAGAACATTGTTGTACAGCTTACTGCAGAAGAGCAGTTGAAAAAATTGAATAAAGGTAAAAAAAAGTTAACTTGTACACCATATAGATTTTTTATTAGTTTAATCAGGTCTTTAGATAGTCAATTGTGTAATCAACCCTAATAAATAACATTTTAGGATTAGAATATGTAGACCAACTTATATGTGATCAGACTTATGATAATCATGAAGAATTATTTAATCAAGTGACATGGACTGAAAATTTAGAATCTATCATAAATGAAATATCATCACAAATCCAGGTAAATATATGATCACTTATAAATTAAAATGATTAAATTGTAATATATTTTAAAGAGTTTGGTTGAATCTATATAATATTTAATTGAACAAGTCCTGACTGATCTACATAGAGCATAAACTATGATAGCTAGAGACTTGACATTTTGATGGTACGTTTGTACCACAATGTAATGGCGGATTAAAAAAGGCTTTTTCAACATTTGCATTTTAAAGAGTTGCTCACACAGTCACTCAAGTATTAATTGTACATAAACCATGGAAATCAAACATTTTTTTGTTTACAAATGGTTGCCATTGGTTACTCGAAAAGATGATTTGATTAAAGAAATTATATCGTGAAACCAAATGTATGTTTGTAGCTTTTAAACTCAAATTCGACTTGACTAGTTTGAACAAACATTTGTAGACATATCAGAAAATTTTAGAGAATAGTTTGAACTAAATTAAAAAATATACCAAGTGCTAAGTCCAATTTGTGATTGGTTGTTTATTTTAAGTCAAATTTTTTTACAAACCTTTGTACACCTATGACGATACACCCGTTAACGTGAGGTACACTAAAACCACCAAACACCTGTTTAGCTCTGTATTTTAATATATTTATCCATTATTTCTCAGACTAAGTTAGGTTGTACAGTAATATATATATTAACAGGAAAAATTGCACTATTTGTTGTCTCTTTGTCCCACGCTCAACATAAACAAAATGCATTAAATAATCTTAAAATTAACCATTACATTTTACAGAAAATAAAGGCTTAACATAATATCAATTTATAATTAATGATGTTGGTGACCCTCACATGTTCTGCTTTATTCAGTAACCTTCTGTGTCCTTCGTGTGAACATACGCTCTTAATAGTGTAGCATTGGACATTTTTTCCTACTCTTATGTCATAAAATATTTAAGGTATCTACAAAATATATTTTTTAAACACATACAATTCTTAGAGATTAATTTTCTAGATTACCTATGATTGTTTTTCTTAAAATAAAAATTACACCAATAATCGTGTAACTAAAAAACATATTATTAATTTACAAATAGTCTTGATATATTCTACTATAGCTACTATTTCATCCTAAACAAATAATATTTTTTTTGTTAATTAGTATAAAAGTATTATAAAGGAAATAATATGTTTGTTTAATGTATTTTTTTTAGAATTTGCAATCATCAATTGAACTACTAAAATGTAAAATTGTAGATTTATTTGTTAAAGTTCAAACTCAAGTTATCATACTCAATAGGTTACATGCCATTTGTGATTTGTTAAGAAAAATTATGAGAACTCAAAGTCTGACATTGCAAGCACTAGACAAAGAAAATGTTATGTCACCTCATTCAATGTTAGAAATTAGTAAGTATAAATTCAATTTATTTATAATTTATTTCATATATGTGTCAATGTTTTTTTTTTGTTTGCTTAAATTTAAAAATATTGTAAATAATACGTTCAATGATAGTGAAGTATACATAGGTATAAGAACCATATTAAGAAAATATTGAATGCAAGACACTTACTGAATTACTCTGTATACTTATTTCAAACATATTTGTTCTACACACTTTCTGCAAAATCACTGATAATCACCCTTTAAACTTTAAAGTTTAATTGATAAGCAAATAATAATTTTGGTATACCAATTTCTTTTTGTGATAAGTAACTGCTCTGACCCAATACTGTGACTCATAACTCTTAAGGTTATTATTCATTAACATGGTGGGTTTATTTTAGCTCATTAAATATTTTTTGTAATCTTAGATTTTGTATTATTTTTGTTTTTAAATTTTTTTTATTGATACAAACTATTTGTAGCATGTGGTTACTGGTATTTTTCCCGAATCGAAATTACAGATTGAACCTTTTCCCGAATGGCATTTTTTCTGAAAGTCCATAGACCTCAAATCTTTTTTACAGAACACCTTTTACCCGAATCGATTTTAAAATCGTTAAATTATAATGCATATTATAAAAAATAAATTTAATTGATAAAATTTATAATAACGTAATAAATTGTGTAGTATTATCATTAGTTTTTTTAAATCAATAAATTGTAATACACAAAAAAATACATTTAAAAGTAAAAACAGAATTATTATTATAATATTTATGACTTACAAAACAATATTATGCGCGATTGCCCTCAAAAATTCTAACGGCTGGTATGTATTAAAATCAGCAATAATAGCCATAATTTGCTTTTGATAATCCCGCCATTTTCTTTTTGGTAGAGCTCTTACTTTTTGATAAAATACTATATGATTGTACATGTGTCCCTTTATCACACGTAAAAAATGATTATTGATAAACTAGAATGTATAGCAATAGCTAGTATACATACCTAGTTTTCATAGCTCCTAGTTATAACAAAATTTTTAAATTTTTAAACAAATTTTATTTTGGGAAAAACGGCGGGTACCGTAGCATGTAGCTTTAATTTTAGGATACATTTTAAAAACAGATAAAACTTTAAATTAGTTAAATAGTATTTTAAAATGTTAAAATGGACTATGGTACTTTGTAGTTTGAGTGTTTAATCTGATTTACTCATATTTCTTTATTTCTTTGTGTGAGCAAAGAATATAAACATAATATATTATTAGAACATTAATAAATTTATATTTTTCTTTTTTTTTGCAGAAGAATTAATTGAAGATAAAGATTTGAAAGAAATAACATTTTTAAGCAAAGATTTGATTAAATTAAGTAATTTTTGTGAAAAAAAAAGTATTATATTGAAATGACACAAATTTGTTATCATACATTTATATATTTTATGGTTGATCTTAGTTCTTATGGTTAATTTAAATATGTATTATAATTTCTAATATGTTATGTAGAATTATGTAGTTATTTCTTTTACGTTTTCTATTTCCAGAATACATAATGTATATTATATTATATTATAATTATAATATTTATTAAAGTGTAGTTTATCAGTATGTTGAATAATATAATGATTCTGTTAATCAATACAATTTGTACATCCCGTTTATTTTAGGCATTTGGTGCCAACACATTTTATCATTTTTTATTCAATTATAATAAAATATTAATAACAGTTTGTTATAAATAGAATTTATGATAAGTGCTGTTTACGTTTAGTCATCACGAAAAAATTTTAAAAAAATTTAAAAACCATATAACCATGTATAGATTGTTATTATTTCAATACTATTGTTAAGTAAAACAATATTAAGAAAAAGATACAACTTTTTAAAATCATAAGTCTACACACTTAAATGGATCACCTTATATAATGAATGAATTTCAATCATCTATGCATGAAACTCTACATTTATATATTATGAGAATAAAAGTTTAACACTTGTTTTAGGTAATTATAATTATTTTTCTGAATCTATGTATAATTATCTATATTGAACAAAATTTATTATTCAACAATTAAAGTATAACTCCCTTAAGACACTGTTTTCCATAGGTCCCTAAACATTTCCTACACTTGTCGATGTAAAAACCTCCTCTTAAGTTACTTGAGTTTTCTCTATCTAATCGGATAGACACTCTTTTATTCAGCAGATTACGAAAAATTTGAGATGTGAGATGATAAAAAATAAAAATAGGAATGTTACTCGTTGAAGTGGTATAGTCGAGTATTAATCCAGTATCGACTGGTGATTTGCAACACCTATCAAAAATACGAAAAGTACCTACTCTCTCTGTAGAAAATGTTGAAGAAATGTTGGGTTATATTAACAAAATGGAAAACTTTCTTGTCAAAGAAACCCATTATCGGAATCTGTAGCAAACAAAAATATATACATTTATTAATAATAATTAAAATATACAAACATACATACATGTATTTCTTTTTAAATTAAAATCAATAGAAAAAATAATAATAAATTCAATACTTGAATCACTTACCAACATTTTATTATGGGGAGGGGAGCTTGAGTCCCCCCCAAAAAATTTAGTCAATTTGCGCCTATGCTAATTAGGGCATAATGATCATACGATTTACGATGGTAATATTACGTATATAATATATCAACATAAGATTTACGCTATTGCAACAAAAAATATCAAATATCTATAAAAATTAATCGATATATTCTCTAATATTCTTTATTATAAGAAATATTCTAAAATATGCAAAAAAAACTTTTGCCATTAATTAACCGGTTTCATGACTTGTGAAGATTTCAAACTTTTGTTTGACTTTTTGTCTGACTTCATGGGCTCAAAAAAAATAGGTATGCAAAAGAATATATTTCCGGCCCCTTGTTATAACTGTAGGTATCTCGGTTCTTTCCCGCGTGAAACAGTTTTTGCTATATCTTACATTTGTAAGACGGAGACAACACATGCGGGTGTAGCGTCATCCAACGACGCTCTAGAGAGCTGGTCTCTTGATGAGCGTCTTCGGCGAGTTCTACTGAATATATATTTAATTTTAGCAAAATAATCTATTAATTTATGTCTAGTGTTGTAATTCAAATAAAAATTGGTAAAAGTTACGAGATATGATGAATTTGTATCTACCATTTTTGTGTGGGTACTGAGCTATAACCTATAGGTAATAGGTACGTTTTGTGCGGTGTTGGTAGTGTTTGTGCGGAAACACCAAAAAATGTATACCCAATTTTCAATTTAATGACTAAATCAAGAAAATGTAATACATGGTTTCTTATGTTGTTTTTACAGAACCTAAAGTTTTTAAAAATACATATTTATAGCACAATTTTTTTTTGAAACATTTCTTTGTAATTGGTTATTTACACATGTTGAAATAGGTATAATCATTGAGTACAGATATATCTATAATCAATGGCATAATTATATAATAATAGTAATAGAGTGTGACTCCTGACAGGTATTCAGGACCTTAATTCATAATTCATACATACAATGATTTATCAAATTCAAATTTAACACAACCATTCCAGACTACAGTAACCTATTGAATAACGAGTTGATGCATTCGACACGCGTCATCTGATAAACAGCCAATGCCGAATTTACGTTATTTATCACCCAGAGCAAACAAAATTTGAGCATCCCTTAATATACCTCCTCAACCGAAAAAAAATCTTAAATTGTTTTGTTTGCATTTGTATTCATAAAGAAATTATGTTTACAATCAATATAATGTGTGCCGCACAGTAAAAAATGACATGATTTATATTAAAAACTTAAAATATTTTTTTATAATATTAATATTGATGCAACAAACGCATGGGTAACATCCTCTTAAAGATAAAAATATGTTCTTTAAAAACTTCTACCGTAGGTCTATACCTATAGGTTAATAGTTCCTTTAGAATATGTAAAAAGTAGGTAGGTAAATGTACCTATAATACTATTGCGGTTCTCTTTATTTTAGTTCATAATAAATCTTAACCAAAAACTGTAAAACCTATACCTAGGCGACTCTAGGTTATACGCCCATATCAATATTAATGACGTACCATTATTGTACTTACTACCTAATACCTATAGATAACTTGTTAGATACCCTATATATAAATATGATATATTTAGGCATTTAGCTATGTATCAATCAATATGTAAATGTTATACTAACACACATATCGACATAATATACATTAACGTCATTATCTACGACATTATGACAATAATATTACCAACCTATAAATTGCATTCAATCGTACAGTTTCAAGATATATAGTTACTTATCTAATAATATAATATATAAACTATACTAGCTTATCCCGTGCACTTCGTTGCCCATTAAAAATGCCATCTCTATATAAGAGACTTGATGGTGATAATGCGAGCATTATATTATCGCGGGTTTTTATGAGTTTTACTTGATATAGTATATCTTTGACTTGTAGCATTGCGAGTTCCGCGATTTAAGTTTGTGTGTATAATTGCTGGCATTTTTAAAAACAAAAATATTCTATCAAAATGTACCAAAACTCCTAATATTATTTGCAATGCTCTGTTTTTTGTGTCAATTGTATGTATTTTATCGTTTAAAAGTTAAATTGATACTAATATTCGGTAAGATGCAAGATGGTAACCCATAGACCACAGTGTTTCTGTACGCTCGGTGCGTATTATTATTATGCAATAAATACCTATATATTATGCGTATATACATTGATACCATCCCCTATTTCAACCCCTTATAGCTCTTTTTAGTATTAAAAAGTAGACTATGTCCTTTCTCAGTGTCTAAACCATCTATGTACCAAATTTAATTTAAAACGATTCAGTAGTTTCGTGGCCTGTTCAATACAAACAAACAATCAAATCTTTCCTCTTTATAATATTAAATATTAATATAGATGTAAAATTCTTCGGTCACGGCGCGGTGTTTGTTATTGAACTCTTCCGAAACGGCATGACTGATTTTCATGGAATTCTTATAGAGTATATTTGGTAGATCTGAGAATAGGTCATAATCTATTTTTTAAACAAATAGGTGTTAATGGTGGCTCACACAAAATTTTTTTTTTATTACTTAACGTGTAAATTTGTATAGTAATAATAATATTATTAATAATCATAATAATACGCACCGAGCGTACAACACTATGGTTACCGAATATTAGTATCAATATAACTTTTAAACGATGAAATGCATGCAATTGACATAAAAAATCAGAGCATTGTAATAATATTAGGAGTTTTGGTAAGTTTTGATGGAATATTTTTGTTTTTAAAAATGTCACCCATTGGCCATTCGGCACACAAACTTAAGTCGCGGAACTCGCAATGCTGCAGGTCAAATATATATAATATCAAGTAAAACACATAATTTAAATGTACAATGTACACGTTTATTTTAATTAATAAATCATTTTCTTAATTTTTTAGTGGAAATTAGTGTTTTTTTTTTTTTGGTTGCCAATGGTTAATCGGGCAAAAGCATGCATCAAATCGAATCTTCGCACATTGCCTACCAAGGAGGCTGAGTTACACTTAAACCCGCTCATCGGAGTGTCCACAATCAAAATAAAAAATAAAATAAAAATAAAACATATTATTCATATAGGTAATCATATAGATAGCAATATAGTATGCACCTATAGCGGGGTCTGCACTCAGCAATCCATTGCAGGTGGATTGCCCACCTAATAATATACTGCTCGCATTATACCATCATCAAGTCTCTTATATAGAGATGACATTTTTAACGGACAACGAAGTGCACGGGATCAGCTAATCTTATTAATATAAATTAATAGATATGGGGGCACAGTTTTTTTTTATTATTTATGTAATATAAAAAATATACATTTTCAAGTGCCAAAACATTTTTAAAAAAGGAGGAAGTGATGGTAACGCTCTGCAGTACATTAGATGTCTGGCGGGTCACTAAAATGGATGTGTTAAATTTGAATTCAATGATATATCATTGAATACGATCACCTATTTTAAGTGGAGACGGTTTGTCTACCTAAGATATTTTACATTATATTTATATCTATTTTTATTATTATTACTGTAGCTGGTAGGTTGAATTAATATTATTTACATTTTATCATATTTGTACATGATAAATGATAATACCTATTATACGTATTTTATCAAAATTTGAAGTTCAAGCGCACATAAAAACTTATTGTGGATTTAGGTATGCTCCAATTTTTTTTTAATTTCCACTTATAACCTAGGAATATACTAAGAACTTTGTATTAGATTTTCAAGTTTTCATTAATTTTTTGTTTGTTTTTCTCTGCTCATTTGAAAACTACCGAAATTTAAATTGGCAATAAACTTGACTTTTAAAGTTAAACTTTTTACACCATTTATCAAACTTACGAAAATATGTAGATAGATAGGTTCATCGTACAACGTACGTAATTAATGTGGTACAAAAGTCTGAAAATTGTTTTGTAGTTAAAAATACACTTAAGGTTTAAAAATCTAATACAAGATTTCTCATAAGTTTTTATTACCTAGTGGATTTCCGATTTTATAGAAACATTTTATCGTAATACCATGGTATTTTTTTCGAGATGGAAATCTATAGAATGGTATTATATTCAATAAATAGTTAAAATAGGTTTAGAATCATATGATCATTCTAATGTAATGTTTGTTTTTAAATACAATCGAACTTGAAGGGATCGGATAAAAGTTCAAGTTAACCTAAGTCAGAGTAGTTAGTTTCAGTAAATATAATTCGATCCTAAAGAAAAAATTAGGAACATTATAATTAACAGTAATTGTAAAATTTGTTTAAACATTTACCTGGCCCGTAGTGTTCTTTAAATGCGTTTACACTCGTTTGAGTATTGATAACGTTCTCTCGGGGGTCTCTGTCAAAACGGGTAATGTACATACAATTTTTACCGATTCTTGCTAGTAAGCATTATTCTAAAATATGAATCTTTTATATTCTTCTGATAGGTAGCTGGGTATTAGATAGGTCTATAAGCATACTCATGCGAAATTGTAGTGAATAAAATTAAAACTTTTCTCATGTCTTTATTGTATTTTGATTATTCTGAAAATTGTACTGTTATATAAATTATTAAATATAGGTACCTAAAATGTGTTACTAGTTATTTTAAAAGACTTATTTTTAGTTGTATATTATATGTTGATTTTTAATTGAGTTCATCGGGTAAATGTGGTTTCATAATTATTATAATTATTATATGTTTAATATAATGATTATAGATAAAATGTAAGTACACTATAATCAAGACAAGAACGATGCATAAAAGATAAATGATAAATTTCAATGAAAAATGTATAGTTTCTAAGACATGATATAGAAATATGGTTATTATAATTTATATATTATCTAGTACGATATTGTAGTTGTACATAATATGAATATCGGAATAAAATTCAACATAAAGACAGAAAATTAGTTCATTAATTAAACAGTCAAAATAATAAAATGTGGGGCAATCAATAATGATAGAAACGTACAATCAAACGATAACAAAGTGTATGCAAATATAGTTTCTTTCTACTCGTAAATGTTAGATAAAATAACATGATGGAAAAACATTATAATAAAATAATTAAAAGTAATAAAATGTTAATTAAGATATATTAATATAATTACTTTAGTGAAATTAAATCCAGTTTACTGTATATATTTTCGTGTCTTCACAGTACCGTCAGTACCTATATTATTATCGCATAATATTTCGAATTAAAACATTCTCAAAATCTTTCATCAACCATCCATATGAGTTTATAAGTTTGAAAAATTTTCTTTAGCTATATTGTATATTATAATACCCGGTTTTAGTGACTTAGTGTCGTACGATATATATTATTGTACACCTATAGTTGTGTTCTTCGTTTAGTTACATGATTATTTATGTAGATTGTAGGTTGTAGGTATATATAGTTTATTCGATTCATTTTAGAGTCTTGAGCATACAGGAGAGAATGTTGGAGACTTAGAAATATTAAATCATGTTGTCAGACACGTCATATGTTAGTGAGGGGGTGGGGGGTTGGAGCCAGCTATGGAGAGCGCACCTATTTTTCGAAAGAAAGCTTTCTTTGGCCTATCAAAATTTAAACGAAATAGCCGATATGTGTTTTAAAGCTGATATTGAGTGAGTTTCGCATTTTTTTACTGTTCAAAATACATTTTTGCTGTAGGTAGTCCATCAATTAAGATTAACTAACTACCTATAATTACCAATATAAAATTGATAGGTAACAGAACAAATAATAATAAAAAAATGTCATTACAATGTAATTGTTTGTATAAATAATTTGTAAGTATTACAACCATTGAACCTTGACACATGGAATACGAGTTATAGCAGGGCTTGATTGTTAAAGCCGTTTTTTCTCATACTATCGGTCATTCAGATATCCAAGTGAATAGTGTTATTTTATTTTCTACTATTCAGTTACTTTTTGAGTAAATAAAAAAATGGTAAGCTTATACTCCTGAAGCGGGATATTATCACAGAGCCACACACAGAGTTGTAATTGTCATCGTCATAATATTTTATGCGCACATCAAAGTAGTACGAGTACCGTATGTCCGTATGTACTGCGAGGCTCTAGGTACTTCAAAGTCATCAAACATCAGCTCTTCCGTTGACGTCGGTTTAAATGGAAAAGAAAAATACTGGTATAGGTACAAAAGTTACAATATATTGAATTACTGAGAATTCCCTCTCCCCCCCCCCTGTAACCTCAATCTGAATATTTCCAACGATAGGACATTTTCTCCCGATATATTTTTTAATGTACCTAAATTCAAAACCTATATTTTTAAAAATGAAATTTTTATGTCGGAATATCCACATATTTTTTCAGAAAATCTTTTAGTTAATTTTTGTATTTTTTAAATTTATATTTTTTGTTTTAAACATTTCTTAGTATTTCTTATTTATTATTATAATAGTGTGTACTTTTTATTGTGTCAAATAGATATTATGTATTTTGTTAAATGGTAGGTATCTAAATATCTATGTCTTTATTAAAAAAATTATCGGCTGAAAATGTTCTACTACCTACTTTGCAAATTGCAAATCATAGTCGGAAAGGAAATAATTGTCTATTTATCCCATAAGCTAATGTAAGCTGCAACAGTCCGTCGTCATTGCGGGCGATGCGCAGCGTTGCGGTGCGGACCACGATTGCCGAACACGACGTCGTCGACCGTCGGGAATCGGGGCCCGTGTTTTTATTATTATTATTGTTGTTGGTGTTTTTTTTTTTTGTTCGCTCTCGGCGGCCCGCCCCCACCGCCGGACGATAGCACCCATCGACACACGGCGCGCACCGCGGACGCCTCGCGCCCACGGCCTGCCGTGTGTGCGCGCGCCGTACGTGTACCTACACCACCACGGTAGCAGCGGCGGCAGTACCCAATCCATTCCGCGCACACACACGCGCACGCAGACGACGGTCGACGACAGTGTCAGTAACAAAACGCATTCGCTTCGAACGGGTGGCGTTGAGCACGTCCCGAGTGTTTGTGTGTGCGTTTTGTGAGTGTGCGTGTGTGCGTCGCTCGTGTCTATCTATCAATATATACATATTATAATAACACTTAGTAAATTACACACCGTGTGTACCGTGTGTGATGAACATCGGCAGTCGTGGTCGTAGCTCATCGGCAGACGAACCACCGACGTACGGCCGTCAGTCCGGTTAGTGTACTGCGTGTGCGCCCCGTTATTTCGCGTCATCGCCAGCCGTTGCACTCTTTCACGACACACGACGACGACGTCGGTGATGCCGAGCGGTTGCCCGTCCGCCGCCGCCGACGACGACTGTCTCTTCTACTCCTGAACCGCGGCCACGGCCACGACCGCGACCACGACGGCGGCGGAATCTTTGGACGCGACCACCACTGCCGCCGCCTTATCAATCATGAGGTGAGTCTCTGTATAATTGTTATTGCTATAGATACCTACCTGTCAACCGACACTCGGGTGATGTTATAAGATGTTATTGTTATTAAAATTTTACGTCGGTCGCGAAGTCATCCCACCCGCCCCATTTTCGCCGACCGGCGTGTACCGCGTTCAGTAGGCTGCAGGTACCACCTACCTCTATGTATTATTTTAATCGCGGAATGTTTTCCTTTTGATTACATGTTTTTCCCGCCCCGCGCGTGTCCGAACCACGTCTCGCCGCCACCACTGGCGGTTGGCTCGCGCACCCCACCCACCCCCGCGGGTGGATATCAGTGCCGTATTGTGCGGGGACGACGACGTGTTTGTTGCCGTACAATCTCTGGGCAGAGTCGCGGATTCCGTGGCTCCGGTAGTCCGGTACAATTTTCTATTTTTCGTACTGCGCGTCGTCATTGTCGTTCATTCTAACCCCATCGGCGCGACCACCCGAAACCACGGGCGCTTTTTTATTCTGTTTCGAGAAGTGTTCATGTCCAGCCGATATCCAACCGCCTCGTGAGTACTGTCGGTGTTCGACCTGTCCAGGTAGCCGTAGGTGTGTTCCGACAGTTGTTGCGACGACATTTTTGTTCGACGGTCGTCTAACCTCCCGACAACATGTCCGTCGCGCCACCGACTTCGGCCGACATTCGGTAAGCGTCGTTTTCCTTCTTGTCTTTATTTGTCTTATGTTCGAAAAACCAGTCGTTGGTAAACAGCTAAGCGTAGGTATATCTACGACTTTTACTCGGGTTCCACTCGCTCTGCCCCCTTCCCCCTCCCTCCCCCCAATTCCACACATAAAACGGGAACGGTCCTTATAGTCACTTGGCTCAAAAAACTCGTCCCTTTTATCTTATCTGTACGACTGTACACAAGAATGTCAGATATCTTAATGCGAAAATAATGTTAGTTTTTTTTCAAACCTTTTAATGCATTTCATTTCTTTACTTTAGTCTGATTATTTTTAACGAAATATTTGACAATTACGTAGACAGTCTCTAATGACCGTTTGTGTCATTATAGTATTAGACCTTCGCGGAATATCATGACAGTTTTACCATTTCAAACCAATTAATGAAATTACAAATATATCCATGAGTCATTTCGAAAACTTCGAATTCCGATTAGCTGACAAACGTCAGAAGTATTTGTTATCATGGTGATTAACTAATATAATAATAATGACTAATGACAGTAATTATTTTATGTTTTAATATCAAGTAATTTACGAATTTTAATTATTGATTGTAAAATAAGATATTATTATCTTTTATTTGCCAATACAAATTTAATTGTACCAGTTTATCAGTAGTATCCATAATAAAATTATTAAACATTGTTTAGTACACCAATTTACTTCCAAGAATAATTTATGCGCATTGAGTACCTAATTTAATTTGCCTATAAAATATTATCCGAGTATTGTCTACTGTGTCATTTGTTTTTTGTTTATTGTTATTCATGTAGGCTATTTAATTGAACCTACAACATATAACTGTAAACATTTAAGTCAAACCCAACAAATAAAACAGGAAGTTGATAAAAGAATTCACAAATCACAATAAAAAATAATGTCGGCCCATATTATATTTTTATATTTATTATCTTTATATAAATTTACCACCCACATTTAGTATTTAGTAGATAATGTTTCATTCAAAATCTATTTTATGAATGTTTTGTTTTTATACTAAGAAAATTTAAAATTTTTTGGAATAAATTAATATTTTCAGTATGCTTTCATTATCTTTAATACCTAACATAATAATATTTTGAATTAAATGATTTTATTAAATAAGGGGGAAATGTGTAATTTATGTACCTATCTTTAATAAAAAATTGTATTATTTTAAAATAATTCGCTTAGGTATTATGAAAAATATTTTTGTTTTTTTATTAGGTGCGTATCACATATCGTTATTTGTTAGTATAGCTCACTATCTCTTAATATTATTATCCAACAAGACAAATGTTGACATGTTTTTAACACATTTTCCACTGTGTTTATATTATTTTTTTATTTTTTTATTATATTTATTACTCTAATATTCTTGTCTATCTCTAACATATTTATATAATTTTCTGCAAATATAAATGTTTAGGTACTAAAAAATACATTAAATTGTAACTTGGAAGGTATTATATTAAACTTAGTAGTTTAAATTGGTGGGTACATACATATTATTTGTAAGGTAGGCAGAAAACCAAATATTTGGAAATAAAAGTCCATTCGAATGCTATACAATTGTACTCTTTTATATTTTTAAAATATTTTGTTGATCATAATTCGAGAAAGCATAATATAATAATAGTACATAATATAGATAACAGATAATAATCATGCATAGTAATAATAACTAACGGCCTAATAGCCAATGTTACGTACCTATTGATATAAGAAAATTGTTATTTATTTATTGTTATACTTAATGTCTTCGTATAAACATCATCTACAATGTATTATAATATAATATCTAATTAAAATTTCAATATCTCGAGTTATTCTTTTTATGGTGGTTCTGGGGGGGGGGGGGCAATGCCCCTGGACCACCCATAAATACTCCACTACCTTGTATTAAACTTGAGCAACAAACTAATATTATAGGTACTACCACTTGTTTTGTATTGGCATTATTATTTTTATAGTTGTGTAATTTTTGTTTAAATGTAGTATATACCTGGACATTGTTTATAAATTATAAATAATAATATGTATATTTATAATCAATGATAAGACTGATGTTTTTTGACTAGGTTCATTAACTACCAAGAGGTTCAATATAAAGCAAGTTATTATTATAAATTATAACTTACAACAGAATATATTATGTATACATGTATTCATATAAATTTTAAAATTTTTTTCTGCAATTCTATTTTTAATCTTTTGTTATTTGTGTAATGTCATGTATCACCGATTTAAATTCAAGTTAATGTCTCATTATTAAAATTTAACTGTAAAATAACTATAAACTATAATATTGTCAAATCAAAATTTAAATTTTTTGAGTATGTCTTCTTTCTTTATTTATTATATATATATTCTCAAAATCATTCTTTTTAAAAGATTATAACTATTGAACATGCTTAGAGTAATTCTAACAAATATATAAAATTATGATAATATTAAATGAAGTAATCAAGATGTTGCCTGTGTTATCTATTTAAAAGAAAAAAGGAGTGGGTACCTACTTTTATGTTATCACGACTACTAACAATAATAGATACTGTACATAATATGGACCTGGCTGCGTCGCTGCATTTGCTTGGACAATTTAAATTGAATGTCCCTCGATTTCTCGATTTAGATGTGATGTAAATCTATATTAAGTAGGTCTCAGAATAATCTAACTTAACCTAGTCCTATCTCGAAAACTACCCTAAGTGGTCTTACATAACAAGTTGAGGGCCTGTCAATAGATATTTTCAACTTGTCCGAGCGAGTGCAGCAAACAAATTACAATATCAGGTCTATAAGAACTGTGGTTGGTAGACGCTATAACTAAAAAATACCCAGTAGAGAAAAAATAAATATAAATTACAACTAATACTGATTAATAATATCTCAGTTATAAAATTTGATAGGATCAACTTTGGTTATGCTATGTAAGTTATACTACTAACTATTATATAAGTAAAAATTAGTACCTATTATAAATAATTTTTTTTATTGATTATTTTAGTGAAACAAGTATTACATCAGCCAGAGCATCTGTGATGATTTACGATGACAATAGTAAAAAATGGGTTCCAAGTGGAACATCATCAGGCCTTAGTAAAGTACACATTTTTAAGCATGTGATCAATAATACATTCCGTGTAGTTGGAAGAAAACTACAAGACCATGAGGTATTTTTTTAAATTTAAAAAATAAAAATGTTATGCTTAATATTGAAATTATTTAATTATTATATAAGTTAATTTTTTGGCTATCTTTCAATAAGCTGTCTAAAATAAATTTGGTTTATTGTAGTAAAAATTACAGTATAGTATGCGGCTCACCTATATTGTATAGAAAAAAATAGCAATTTAAATAAATCAAAAACCAAGTGATTTTCAGTTAAAAAAAAAAAAAAATAGAATTTATTTTAAAAATAATCTATCAATAAAAAATGTGAAAGAAAATATGAATAAAAAAAGCTGTTATGAATTACCCACAAGACATAATTTCACATCTCTTAGCATGTTGACTGGCATATGACAACTGGTGGTCACTTGATATGTATTATTGATAAACCAGTCATATTTTTTATATTATAGTATTAAAAAATTTATATCTTTATTACATCAAACATTTTTGAGTGATTCCCGCTACTCCGCGGCTCTTTTTTAGTACATTATTGTAGCGCTATGAAAAAGTTAATAGTATAGAACCAAATTAATTTACAGTCGCCAGCGGTCATGTTATGTGGCGTAGTGGTATTGATCAACTATGTGGTTGTCACAAATGTATACAATTTGAGAACTTAAGATCAACACCACCGGTCATATATTGGCTAACATGTTAAGAACGAATCAAAAATATTATCACTTTTATTTGATTAAGTCTTCATTTGTATTATATATTTTCTTACCAATTTTCAATATGAGAGGCCTCCAGAGACTCAATTTTTTGTGTATCGTGGAATACAAAACATTAGTAGACCGCATATTGGGGACAGCAAATTATTTTTCTTTAATACCTATAATATATTAACACCATAGGCTTTAATAACATGGGTCTAAGCCATGCCAAACTTTTGAATTTCCCACTTAAAAAAAACTGATGATTTTATACATACAAAACATTTGTTTAGGGTTAGTATAGTCATAAGAGCTAGTACATATAGAAACAAAATAATATTCCAACTAGTCATAGTACCTGAGCTTCAGTCAACATCTCCAAATTTTAAACACTATTTCCTTCTGTGCCTAACACTAATTTTGGGTTTTGTTTCTCATTTCATTTTGTTTTTGATGTATTTTCTTTATATTAAACATTTTATGTATAAAGAAATAAAAAAATATTCAATTCAATTATTTAATAGAATTCCCCTGTTTTATTATGCATCAAATTAAATTTTCTTAAAAATATGTTTATTCCTTTATTATAATCAATATCCCTGTGATCATACTTTAATTATTATATGCACACAACAATTTTATTATTCTAATATTATTTGTTTGTGTTCTAATGTTTTGTACAGGTTGTTATTAACTGTGTCATTTTAAAGACACTAAAATATAACCAAGCAACAACAACATTCCACCAATGGAGAGATAATAAACATGTTTATGGTTTGAATTTTAGTAGCAAAGAAGATGCTGATTCTTTTGCACGAGCTATGGTGTATGCTCTCGAGGTATTTAATATTAAATTATTGTAATTTATCTATAACTGTGCTTATTTATTGGATTAAAGATAAAGAAAGGTTTATTAAGCATTTTATAAATTTAGGTTTTAGATTCTGTATCCAGGAATAATATTAATAATCCGCATAATCATGTACCACCTCCAGCACCTCCTATATATCAACAAGCAAATGGACAATATGATGAAGATATGGGATACAGGTATTATTATCATAAATGTATTTTATACATCCAATAAATTACTGTTATCTAATTGCTAATTTAACTCAGAGATTGGTGTACAAATAATGTACCTAATCATTTCAGAAGTATGACGAAAGACGATGCTGCAATTATCCAAGAGAGGAGAATGTCTCAGCAAAATCAAAGTAAGTTGCGGTTATGCATATAATATTTACTTGAAACTAGTATTGTTAGTTATATTAATAATCAAAAATGTGTATACAATTTTATGATATAAAAATAATTTTGTATCATTTGATATAAAAATAATTTTGTATCATTTTAGTCGTTAGTACAACAAACGGTTTACCAACCATTCCACCTGCACCTCCTCAGTTGCCTTCTTCAGGCCACCATCGCACATCATCGGCTCCGCCAGCACCAGTTCCTCCCCCTCCTCCACCAGGTATGTCTAGCCCATTGCCTCCCCAGCCACCTCCAATGCCTGGCAGTTTACCAAGACCTAGTAGTAATGGAGAAGCTGATCACAGTGAATCTGTTGCTGACCAGACATCGTCTTTAGCTATACAGTTACAAGCAGCTCGTTTAAAACGTACCAATAAGGTATGTTATTATAATTATAAAACTGTAAGACTGAGATTTAATTTTTATGTCCCTTTTATTTTATTAACATTAAAGCAGCATCCAGCTGAAAATAGTGGTTCGTCTACGAGTAGTGCTAGCAGCGGTGGAAGTGGAAATTACGGGACCCTTGGTAGAAATGCTAATGGTGGCCAAACTGGTATGGCATCAATGATGGATGAAATGGCACGTACATTAGCAAGACGTCGAGCTGCTGTTGAAAAGAAAGAACCAATTGATTGTCCACAAGTAAGTGTTAGATTTGGTACTTTCCTTATAACATTTTGGATAGTATTATGTAACATGGGGCTTTATTTTTAAGAGCTATTCAACGTCCCAAAATTATGTACTTACCTTTGAAATTGTTGTAGTGTGTACAAATATAATGTCCTGTTAAAAGACATCTATGCCTAATTAATTATACAATGAATTGTGCATTCATATAAGAAATCTTTTCCCATATCATAATTAACTAAATTTTTTCCTATAGGATGAAAGTGTATCGCCTGGAGACAAAAAAAATTGGAATCGTAACGATAGTCAAAAAAGCTCATTAAATGGTTGTGAAAGTCCTAAACTTGGCCGAAAACAATTGTCTGCCACTTCCACTGAAGACTTGATAGCATCTAAGTCATTTGGAGACAATTGTATATCAAATATATCATTAGAGTTACAGACATTAAAACAAGATATACTACGTGAAATACGCAAAGAATTGAACAGAATGAAATTGGAAATCATTGAAAGTATGTAAAATTTTATTTATTTATTATTTGTTTGCTCATTATATTTCATGGTTTAAATCAAATGTTGTTTATCTAAGAATTGAATGACACTGTTTTCTTGAATCCTAATGAAATATTTTTACACGAGCAAACATTGACAATCATGATAATATTTCTAATTTTATGTGGTTTTAATGATTTTCAGGCGTAAAAGTAGAAATTAGCAAAAGATAAGTGAACAGCAATCTATGAAACAAGTATCAAATTACTGATATTCATTTACAATTTTATATTGATTCGATGCTTGTTCTTTTTTCTATTAAGTGGACATTTTCGAACTGAATCTCATTTTATTACTGTTATATGATTTAGGTACACTCATAGATATTATTATTGTAAACCTATTTATGACTTAACTCATTAATAGCTACTTAATTTAAACTATTTCTTACATAATCAAGTTATTATGTAGCGCATATTTTTTATATCAAAATTGTTTTTTTTTTATGTGAGTGTAATCACCTTATGATTTAAGTGTGAACAATTTGTATTATATTATTTATGAAAAAATAAAAAGCATGGTAAACGCTTCATTTTATGTATTTAACTACTTATGTTTTAACTTTTTTTTTTGGTAATTAATAATTATTAATTATTACTTTTGAAAATAATAAGATTATTTATTTCATGTGCTAGCATCATACTGAATGCACACTTTGAATATGCTCAAGATAATGTATCTCAAATAAATACACCATTAATAAGTATCATAAATAAACCGTGTCATATCTGCCTCAAGGAAATTCTTCAATAATATATTTAGGTACTTTTTGGTTATCCTCACTATGCAGTGGACTATTGTCGGTTGTCTCAGTTTGGTGACTACATTTGAATACGGTATAATATCATGGAATAGATTAAATTTAATCTATTCTATGGATTGTATGAAAATGTATTAATCGAAACATATTATATAAAAATGATTAGTTGATTAGTTAATAAATATGATCACACTTAATATAATATCAATGATAACCAATATAAAAATTTAAAACAATACACACAACGAAACCTCAAAAATAAACTTCTATAAAAAAAAACTCAAGTATAGAAATTTGATAACTCTGTGGTAGATGCTTTGCCATCCATACTAGAATATTTCATTAAATGGATCATTATGAGTTTGACATTACATGAACTTGACCAAATAACTTAAGATGTAGACGATCTCCTTTACAATTGCGTCGTCCAGCCATCACAACAACCCATTTGAGGATCAATAAAATTATAATATATATAATTGTTTGTGGTTAGATGATTAAAACCAGCAATTTCTAAATTTGTTTTATAACCATGTCAACAATTTGAATTATATATCGGAATAGATAGTTGTACCATAATTTATATTGTTTGTGATCTTAAAGTATAAATGCAGTTTGCAGTCCTATATTTACCTCAATTAAATAACATCCTTTATATTCTCTACAAATGCCTGCAAAAGTAGTAATAAAATTGTACCTTAATAATTAGATAGTAGTGATAATTAAGTATTATGGTAACCAGAAAATCGTAGGTAGTTCCAAAAAGTACATTTTTTATTCTAAAATGCTTAATTGATTTTGCAAATAGGTGACTAAAATATTTATGTAATCTTTGACTGATTGAAAGACAAATATATGTTGGTTAACAAGGATCTACCACGAGGGATGGAGCTTGCTCATACAAGCATGTCACCTGCAATCATTATATATAAAATATACTTACCTATGCCGGCAGTCTTTTGTGTCAATGCCTTCAGCTCTTGACCTAAGATTTACTTGTATTGAAAGTAAAAAGTTCTAGTACTCTGATCTGATGGCTGTATGCCCACTGTTGTTTTATTGAGATGTGTTTTCTCATATTATAGTTAAAATAATCAACTGGTAAATTATTTAATAATTAATAGTATCAATACAATAATCATTGTTGTAATAATGAATAATTAAACATTTTTTTTTTTCAAATTTTCAAATTGCTTATAATTAAAATGTTTTTACTATAATAAGTTTTTAATAAATTTAAATGCTGAGTAATTTTTTTAATTAACTATCAAAATCAATTGAATATGATGGCAATGATTTTATTTAATATTAATGTCGTTAAGGTACAAAAAAATAATTTTAATAACAAGAACAAACATTAGAAAAAGTATTTAGTATAAATGAGCAAAAGCAAGTTTTGGAAGGTATAGAAATGTTTTTAAAACTAATTAAGTGATCAATAAAAACATGAATTATTCCTTCATAGATTCTGCGGTTGGCTGTGCAGATGGTTTTGACTGTCCATCATCTCCAATCTTCTTAGTTCCCGATACAATATCATCAATCCGCACCAATAAGATAGCAGTCTCAATCGCAGTTTTATATATTTGTGATTTAACTACAATTGGTTCCCATACCTTTAGATCCTTCATATTGGACATTTCTCCAGTTTCACCATTAATGCCCCAATACTCATTGCCTCTGATTGCATGTTTTGCTCTTAATGATGTCATTGTCCTTATAGTGCTAACACCACAATTTTGCAAAAGAGTACGTGGTATCACTTCTAATGCTTGTGCAATAGCTTTATATGGCCACTGGACAACACCTGCTATATTTGAGCTTTTTTTCAACAGTGCCTGCGATACAGCCATTTCAATGGAACCACCACCTGTAACCAATCTGGGGTTCAACATTATGTTTTTAGCCACATGCAAAGCGTCTTGTAAATTTCTCTCAACCTCATTCAATATATCTTTGCTTGGTCCTCTAAGTAAAATAGTACAAGCTTTCGGGTTGATGCATTCAGTAATGAATGTGAAATATTCATCACCGATTTTTTTAATTTCAAAACGACCAGCTTCAGTACCAACATGGATTTCACGAAGCTCATCTGTCCGTGTCACTATTGTAGCATTACAAGCTCTTGCAATACGATTGTTATCAGATTTTCTTAAACGTCTAAGCACAGATATATTTGCTTTCATTAAGTAATGTTGTGCTAAATCAGAAACTCCCTTTTCAGTACATACTAAGTCTGGTTTCAATGCAATAATATCATTGCACATTTGTTTTATAAACTCTTCTTCAATCTGTAATAACCTAGTAAAATCAGTTTCTTTAACAATTTCCACATCTGTTTGACTTTCTCCTTTTTTGAACTCCAAGGAACAATCTAAAAGAATGATTCTAGGGTTTTTGATTAATCTTCTCATTTTAGGATGCGTGATGTCTTTGTTTAACATAATACCATTTAATAATTCAGAATCTTCAATTGCACCTCCTGGCAATTTCTCTACCTTAGCATACTTTTTTATATCAATTTCAGTACGGCCATCCTCTTGAATTTTAACTGTCTTAACAGCATTCAAAGCAATGCCGCATGCTAAGTCTGACCAAGTGCCAATAAATTTAGTACCAATACATGATTGAATTACTTCAATAAGTTTATTTTCATCATCCATAGGTAAAGGGATACTGAATTCTTTATCCAAAATATTTAACATGTCTTCAAGAGCTTGGCGGTATGCCTTAATGATGACAGTTGGATGAATTTTTTGTTCCAAAAATTGTTCAGCAACACCCAAAATTTCACCTGCAAGTACTACTACTGAAGTAGTACCATCACCAACTTCTTCATCCTGTGTACGCGCAATCTCAATAAATGACTTGGCTGCTGGATGCTGGACAGTGATTTCTCTTAGAATAGCATTTCCATCATTTGTCATCACAATTCCACCCATTGGATCCATTAACATTTTAAGCATAGCTCTAGGTCCAATACAAGTACGCACCACATCTGCAATTGCTTTACCTGAAATTATGTACAAATATCATATGCTTAATACAAATGTAATTCTTAAAAACATATTAAGATACTTAAGATATTTCTAATAATATAAAATATAAAATATTTAATTACTACTTATAACCTTAAATTTTAAAGTATAATATTGAAATCAACATTGAAATATTTATTTTTTAACATCTTACAAAAAATAATAGGTACTATAAATTTTTTCAAAATAAAATATATTTAAAATAATACAAATTAAAAACCACATCTTAAAAAGATTTTTTGCTAAAATACTCATAAAATAATATATTCCTTAATTTTTGATTTTTTTCCTGCTTTACTTTAATTGGTATTTGCTCATTACAACCTAATATGCATACATATGAAGTGACGCACATCTTAAGGATACTAATGATTTTCGTACTTGATAAGCTGTTAAGAGGACGTGATACCTTAGTTTAAAAATTATAAAAATTAGTGCAAATTGACCTCTTATAAAATCTAAAGGTAAAATTATTATCTAGGCAACTTCATAGGTTTTTTATTATATTTTAATTTTAACGCGTGTTATGAGTATTTTAAAATTGTAATTTTTTTATACATCTTAAAATACTTATAACTTGTGTTAAAATAAAAATATAATAAAAAGCCTATGGGGTTGCCTAGATAATAATCTTACCTTTAAATTTTTTAAGAGGTCAATTCACTTTAATTTTTAAATTAACGGAGCTACACGTGTTCTGCTGAGTGTACAATTTGCTATGTTACGCACTTGTAAGACGGAGACAACACATGCAGGTACACGTCTTCTTAAGAAATAATTATGAGATTTTTTAATTTACAATATTATATCATTAATTATTGGAAACTTGACAAAGTCAATTGATTAATTACCCCAGATGAGTTGAATAATATTTAAAATGACGATTCTCATAAATCAAAATAATAACTAGTTGAGCATCACTCCCTATGCTACCCGTGACGATTAATATTTAATACAATATTATTATAAAAACTTATATTCTTAACAGTTGATTCCTACATAAATATAATTACAAGTAAATACACATATTATGTAACGCTACATAAGTCTACATAATTAATATGTATATTAGACATTAAATTAAGTAATTGTTATTCAATTTAAAAATGAGTTAAAATAAATCGTCGATAAAAGAATGTAAAAGACTAGGCATAAAACAAATTTTACCTGCGGCTATATTTTCTTTTTGAACTTTATGTCCAAATCTTCTTTTGGTGTTGGTGTTTAACACTAAAACTGGTGCACCACTCTGGGACATCATTTTCGTAAAAACGTACTACGAACAAATAATAATTATTGCTAAAGTTAATTTTGAAACTGTAAAATATCTCGAGCACGAGGCAAAATTTAGAAGCCGGCAGCCGCAATTCACAATACACACGGAATTCGTAAATCGTAATCATTATCTGATAAGTGATAAGCTTGTATCAAATAAATGTGATGACGCGATTGGTTGTGATCGAATTTTCGATAGTTATGTAAGTTGATCGTTGATGTTTGTTATTATTTTGTAGAATACAACATGTATTATGTAAAGCTTAGTAGTGTTAGTACAAGTAGAGGCCACATAACTGGTGACTCGTGTCTAACATTACGTACATCATCAACGTTACAGTCATCTAATCTTTAGGCCATGGCTCTATCCATTGTTTAATGTCTATGATCTAAGATGTATTTTTTTCTATGGTAACGACCGTCCACTACACAACTATAGGCAAATACACTATCTTGATAGTTTTTTAATTTTGTGGAACACTATTATGAAACACAATTATATATGTCTATGCATACTACTTCAAAAAAATTAAAATATATAGTTGTATTCAATAATTAGACATTTCTGATGCTACACATAGAATTTCAAATTAATTAGGGAACTAATTATTAATATAGGTACTTATCTTATAGAGGTGTATAAGCGAACTAGCGTAGTATGTATAATAATAATACACTTTTTGACTGATCTCCAATCTTTTAAAATTTTCATAATTGTCCTTATAATTTCCATTTCAGGCCCAAAGCATTATAGATTCATTTTTTTTCAATTCATACAGTAATTTTAAAATAATCAATAAGGGTTTATTATATTATTATTACTTTTCAATAGTTACCAATTCGTCTTAGGCAATAAATTCTAAAACAAATGAGGGTTTTTATCTTCAAAGGTTGTTGAACTTTTGAAGAATGAATAATGATACTTAAATTGATGCAGTTCTGCGAAATATTTAATACATTAACATATTATTCATAGGTGCATCTTTGAAAATTATTATTTTCTAAATGAATAATTCTAAAAACTGATATTTTGGTAGTTTAACAACTCATTTTGTAATTTATTGTAACCATTTTTTATACGGGTTATACAACATAAATGTGATAAATCAATTTTTTGTAATGACGCTTTGTTGAGTTACGAGTACGGTATAAAACTTTTGATGATAAAAATGTTTATATCAAGTAGTTTGTTTTTTACACATTTTTAAAATATCAATATTTATTAGAAACATATTTTTTTGAAAATTAATACCTTTAATACCTTTTTTGGGAATATTCTGGCATAAATAAAACTTAAATAATTTAATATTTGTGTAATTTTCATAATTTTTTCAGAAGAACCAAACTAACTAGCACCAATTTTTGATTTTGGCAAGTATTCCGCCATAGAAAAAACGGTTTAGTAGAATGCAGAAGTTCAAGAATGTTCAGTTGTCGTTTTTAGATGACGACATACTGATAATATGTATTATTCGTTATTCAAACTAACTTGGTGATCGTATGGATTATAGAGGTTTACTGTTTTTTTTTTTTATGATTTATTATACTTAATAGTTCATACTTCTATAGTACCTAGGCATTTTTCGTTAAATATTGATAGGTTTACTATGAGTATGTTTCAGACTGCAATTGTGTAACTATTTGATAACATTACTGCTATTGAGTAGGTAAATGCAAACTAGGTACTGCCACGGACAAAGATATACATAAAAATGTATTTTGATAGCACTAACAAATAATTTTTAATAATTTAATGAAAAGTCCTCCAAAAAACCTTATGTTTTCAAACTAATAACATTAATTCTATTGTTATCCAAATAATAAATTCTTCTCTATGCGTTGTGGAATTCTGGTACTTCTACTATGAATACAGAGGAAGAAAAGATATTCAAAAACAGTTTTTTCTATGTTGCGCTTTAGTGAGACAGAGTCATACATGCAGGTATAACGTCCTCTTAAAGCATAATAGAAAACAAGAATAATTGTATTACTTAATTTATGGTTATGTAGATGCTGAAATAACCCAACGATCAAAAAAATTTAAATGTTACATATGTAATGTAAAAATAGTGAGAGGATTTCTGATATCTTGTAAAAATTTACATTTTTTTAAGGCATAATATAGGCATGAATAATTTCTTATTTGAATAAAAAAATTAAATTAACACTAAAATACCCTGTACTAGAAAATATTATGTTACAACTACATACTGGAAACTAAAATCTATTTATTTAATGATATTAGTACTAAATGTTATGCAAACGCTTTATTTAGCATATTAATATTATATAGTAAAATAAACTTTAGCTAAATTGTTGTGGAAACAAAAATATAAAAGAAATAAATATTTGAAAATTTAATTTAGCCCTAGTATTTTAATATTGTTTCAACAATTTATAGATAACCTTATTTTTTTAAGTAAAATATACAATTTACACCATTTTATTCTATGAAAATGTTGTATTTATTTTTCATATTACAAACATACTATAAATAACATTCATATTAAATTCAATTGTATGTATATTATCAATGTATTGGTATTAAAAAAAATGTACTGCTTTATGCTATAAAAGTATTATTATATAGTTGAAAGTAAACATTTAGCAACAAAATTATGCTGTTTCATTGGTCCCAGAGATAAGTTATAGTTTAATACTTTGACTTAAAAATAAGTCAACAATTTAATTTAATCTTAAATACATAATAATAATTTAAGTCTCAAAGAATTCATTCATGATACTTATATTAAAAATGATTCATTATAGACCTTTAATAATATAAAATAAAATAATTGAGACTATTTTATACAATTTATAGCTGAGACACTTATCATATTTAAAACAAACAATGGAATGTGATTCTTATTATAAAATTCTTCATTTATCAGTGTTTTAACTTTTTTAAATTCACTAATCAGTCGCTATCTATATTTATATCTATTAGGTTTAACTTTAAAACATTTCACTAATAATTTATTCATAATCAACTTTGGTTTTAATAAATTTAAAACCATGTACACATATCTTTATTATTTGTAAAATTACATTCTATGAGGACATACTTGACAATAAAATTATAGTAAAAAAAATATGTAATATAATAGTATCAAATATTAAATTGATAGTTGCTAAATAAATACTTGAGATTGAAATGATAAATTAAAAAAATGTATTGACTTACATACATTAAAAAAAAAAAAAAAATACATAATCATTGATCATAACATGTCATGAGTTTTGTTACTATGATAAAATATTTGGTGTAGTATTCTTAATAAACTATAAATAACATAGAACAAGTAAATATTATTTGGATTAATCGCATTGATATTATATGATAACCTATCTGATTGCTTTTGTGATTTTAGAAAATAAAACAAATTATTGATACATCTTTTAGATGTTATGTACAAATTACTCAGTTCTGTTCTATAAAATAAATATTGAAATAATTATGGCATTTGATTTAGGCACGTGAAAACTGATATTTAAATTTAGCACCAAATATTATAAAGTTTAAAAAATTTTTAATTTTGAATTCATCTCCATGGCATTTTACATCACTACTTGAAAAAAAAGTATTGGTTGAAAAAATGAGATTCAATAATTGAGTTACTAAGTAGTGATGTTGGGTGAAGTATATGAAAATTTAACAAATGGGTGCTAAATAACAAAAAATATTATGAAATGTATTTCAAAGAAAAGTTACCATGCTTAAAAAATTGATAACAACAGATATACGTGTTAATTAAATTTGTTTCCTTAAAATAAGACATTATAGTATCTAAAACATTATGGAATGAAATTAAATAATGACATAGTATTAATTTTACTTTTCAAAAGTATAAAAATAAATAAATAATAATAAAAATAGTTGTTATTTATAATAACTTTTACAATTAAAAATAAAATTATCAATTTGAACAGTTCCTGATAATCAGTTTGAGCACATATACTTTGTATCCCAGTAGGCTCTTGAATTGGACTGTAGTGAGGATATAGAATGAGACATATTCATTTTACTATCTAAATTAATCACAGATTGATTCATATTAGCAGATGTAAACATTTCTTCTATAAAATTTAAATACATCACAGTTGAATTTTATTGCGTCCTAATATTGAATGCGCCATAAAAATTACCTTCAGAAGGCAGTTGTGGCACCCTGGTGCCACGTCGAATTAGTAGACGTACACACGAACCTCCACTGTGGATAATTTCTATGGCTTCAGAGTGTGTCATGTTTTTAGTATTGACTCCATTGATTTCTATAATATGATCTCCTACCTATATAAACATAACACACAAATTGTATAATTTATTTTTGTCTTTTGACAAATATTAACAGAAAAAATAATAGTTTTATATATCTCATGTTAACTAAAAATTGTTTCTGGAACAATGATTGATTTTGAAATTCTTAGCTAAAGCCGAAAAGGAACATAGTTGAGCTGGCCATAGGCAATAAATAATTTGCAACACTCTGACAAGGAACATCAAAAATTCACTGAGTTTATTTATCCCCTAAATACAAGCACTATTGTTTTTCAATAATTAAACACAATTAGTTTACACAGAAATCAGAAGGGTATTCATAATTTAATTTATTTAATTATATAAAAGAATTAAGATAATTTGGAGTTAGCTTTAGCCAGTACAGTAATTAAATATTTGAAAAATTGTCGGTATAATTAGCCAATTATCCAATTGAAAAAACATTACACGTGCAGCAAATTTTGTTTATCAACACAAAAATAATGTAATATGGAGCTTTTTTTATGCCGTTAAAACATTGTACGACTGAAATGGATTTTTATCTATTCGATAAAGCTTTTCATTTATTTAATAAACATAGGTCAAATTAGGATAATAACTGGAAACAATTATGAACCAAAATGGATAGTTTAATGCAGCAGTTCCCAAACTTTTTAGCTGTGCGGACCACCAATTTTATAGGAAAATCTTTGAGGCCCACAAATAGCTCACCTATATATACAAATGCAGGAATATATGTATATATATGTGTGTATATAAACGTCAGTTGTTAGAACTAAAAATAATTACAAAATCAATTGTTTATCGTGAAAAAGACTTTATTTAACTTAATCACAAGTTAAACAATTTAATTTGATTTTTGACATTACTTGTCCAGGACAAGTTGTTCTTCATGAGAGAATCAATATCGGGATGAAAACTGGATAGTTTTAGAATTAAATCATTTTCAACATTCAGTTTATTTCCTTAATTTGACACTACAGAGTGTAGATAATATTGATAAATATTATTATAACCAGAAATATTATTGGGCATGTACTAAAAATATATAATATTAAATATTATATATTCACATGGTTCACAGCCCAATACCACGCTGATCGAGGCCCACAAGTGGGCCGCGACCCATAGGTTGGGAACCGCTGGTTTAGTGTACAGTATACACGATATACGTGCAGTTAAGGGTTAAAAAAGATAATAGTGTAGTTAGTCAAAAATAATCATAAAGAAACTTGGAATGTTATTCGGACTCAAAGAAAGTAAATATTTATCGAGTTAATGGTAAGACCTTCTTACAGGTCACAGGTCTCTACAAAATATCTACATACAACAAATCCCTCTATTATTGAACTGGATACAAAAAATGTGAAATTTTAAACATGATACATATAGTAAGAGAGTGAGGCAGAAACTCAATATCAATTATGAGACTGTTAGGAGTGTTTCGAAATAACAATGTTTAGCACATGGAAATAGAAAGAATCACAGGACAATTTGAATTATCTGATCTTTTTAACCAACTTAACCATAATAGCATTTTTCAGTAATCCAAACTAATGAGAAATATTTTTTATATACCCTTAAACGTCCATCCATAGCTGCAGGTCCATTCTCTGCAATTTGCAACACAAATAGAGACATATTTTGAAATTCACGGCCCCCTCTTATGCTGAAACCAAATCCTTGAGGCCCTCTTGTTAACTCAACTGCATGATACTGCTCTTCTTCTAAATCTTGATCCTACACATTAATTAAATACATTCATTATATCTATATTTAAATTAGAATAAATATTAATACTTTGTTTGACATTGGAAGAGAAACTGTACTAGCAGTGTCATCTGAAAACAAAATATATACATATGCATATTAACTTTAATAAAACATTTTTAAAATAATGTATGTGTACTGAGTTAGTTACCATTAGGCGTTCCAATGGTTAATGTAACTGTTGAACCAGAATCTTTAATCATGTTTACTATATCTCCATGCGACAAGTTAGTTATATTTGTATTGTTGACAGCAAGGACATGATCACCCAAATGAATTTGGCCATCTCTAAAGGCAGGACTGCCTTCAATAATTCGACCTATGACATAGATTATATAGAAATACAAATGTATTACAATGTCTACTATTTACATAATAAGATCTAAAATTGAAAATTTACCAATAGTAGGTCCTTTGTTTAATGATGATATTACAACAAATCCAAATCCTTCTTTATCTTTTTTAGTTAATGTTACATCATAAGGATATTCAATATCAAGATGTTGTTTCGTAGAATTAGATACATCTATAATTTAAAAACAAGCGCATGTAATATATATATTTTTTTAAACTTATAACATTACAATTTAGCGATGAAAATATGATTAGAAACAAAATACGAATTCCATAATGACCCACTGAACTATTGAATAACTGTACAGTGTATAACAAAGATCTAATATATACTAACATAACTTCAATGTATAACTGTCTTATCAACTTAGCATAGATAATACATACAATTATAAAACTATTATAATAGTAATTACTATGAAATATAAAAAAATCAGGAAAAGATAAATTATCTTGTAGCTGAGGGGAAGAAACATAGAAATTCTCATTGGGATTATTTTAACAAGGTAATTAAATCAAGAGGGGGTACATGTGTACTACTTATGTATTGGTACAATGTGTAATTACACTATTTTAAATAAAATAAAATAAATTTCATAATTGTTACATGTTAGAAAGTCAAAATTCTATTTTTTGAGAACTTTCATGTATACATTTTATTTGAGTGAAATTTTCTACAGTAATGTACTGAGTGTGCCTCTTTTCGACATTAACTATTTAGAGAAGTTATAATAATTTTACTTACAATTGGGCTTTAAATTGGATTTATGACGAATACCCAGAGTGACTCGGCCATTACGAGCTGCTTGACCCATCAAATTGATAACATAATCATGAGATGTATTTATAGTAGATTGAGCATCAATACTGATTATTTCATCTCCGGTCATGATTCTTCTATCTAAGTCTGCAGATCCTTCAGGAACAATATGACCAACGGATACCTTAAGGATTTATATGTATGTGTTAATAAATGCAAATGTAATTTTAACATATTTTCAATATGTAATTGTTTAAATTAATTTATACTTTTATACATACTACAAGTACTTATATTTATACTATATTTGTATCACTTATAATCTAAATTTTTGATTAACTACCTGTGAGCCTTCTTCTTTTCCACCAACAATTCGAAATCCAAAACCACATTCTTGTCTTTGAAGTGTAACATAACTGATATTTTGTTTCAAATTTTCATTATTAAGTTGATCAATATCATTAATTTCATTGTTATTATGTAAATACCTAACAAGAGTAAAATAGTCAAAAATTTATATTTAAAAAAAAAAATTATAATCATAAAAATTGATGTTTACCTCACTTCGTTTTTTGATGCATTCATCTCATAATGTTCAAAGCTCATACTTTGAATTGATTTAGATAAATGATTAGAATAATGGTCAGATTGTGAATTAATATAAAGTCCATTAGAATGATCGGGTTGTAGGTTCATATAATGTCCAGTAGAAGGATCAATTACTCCATTATACATAGATGGAGGAAGAAACATTTGTGTTGATGGCGAACTTACATGCATCCATGAATCACCTCTATGACAATATTCATCAAGTGGCATACTATTCATTACATAGGGATCAGATGACCCATTCTCATGTATGTTATTTTGAATATTAGAAACTTGTGTTCTATTATCAATAATAGGGGTTTTGGGTCTGTTGATGTCATGTGTTCGATCACCATATGAATCAATTGTTGGAGTTTTACTTCTATACAAGTTTTTTACATCTCCTTTTTTGTTTTTTACACGGAATTTATCTGGTGAATTTAGAATGCACCGTTGTATAGTAATAGCAGCAGATTCATTCGTTTGACAGTCTTTTAATACTTGGACTACTTTATTATGAGACATGTTACGCACAATTATATTGTTTATATCGATGAGAATATCACCTTCCATTAACTCTTGACATCTTTGTTTATCCAGTATTTTTTTAACCTATAATACAATAAACATTCAAAATATTAGATAAATTAAAAATTCTTAAATAGATTTATCAACCTTTTGTCCATGAGCACTGTCTGCTATAGTAAATCCAAAACCCATTGCACCTTTCACTATTGCCATTGTTAGGTATAATGGGGCAGGCATATGCTCTTCTAAGATAAGATCTGTACTATTTGGTCTGGCAATACTCATAATTTCTTCAGAAGCATACAAATCAGGCATCGATTTGACCGACTGATTACATAATTCATTAGATGTAGATCTATTATCAACTTTCATCATGTATAGTTCTCTATCAACATATGATAGATCATCTAACTGCCGGTCTGTTATTTGAAAAATAAAAAATACAATGGAGGTTAAAGCAAAGCAAATACTTGATAGTTTGTTGCATGTGGAAAATATAGTATCAGAATAATTCAAACCAATATTAATATATTTTATAAGCTCTTCATATCATATTTAATTATTAAAGAATGTCATGAGAAAAAATTGAGAAAAAAAAGAGGTATAAAAATGATATGAGTAATAATTGTTTATATAAACTATTTTTAAGATAGGTAAATATCACAATGAGGTAAGCACAGAGAATGACTTTTAAAGAACCTATCACAGTGTACCAAAAAGTTTAAGTATTTTATACATTGAAGTAAAAATATAACAAATGAATATATAATAATATTCTGACAACTATATAAATTAATGCTAGTATTTTGTTAAAAAATAATTTGTTTTACCAGAATTCCCAACTGCAACAGTTGTAACAACTTCTGTATTTGGATCATTTGGATCAAATGGTAGAGGATAACCTCTACATACATCTAAACATACAGTTTCACCTGGAATAATGCCTTGAAATACGCTAACCATATCATGATGTGTATATCCAAGCACACATTTATCATTGACATAAACCAGAACATCACCTAAAAATACAAATATGTTTTAAATTATGCAGTATAAAGCGTATGGTAATACATATGATAAAAGAGTTGAAATATTTTGGGATATACTAACTTTTTAGTTATTAATATTAATCATGATTAAATATTATAAAATGTTAGGTACGTATATAATTATTATATAATATAATTTTATAACTTAAATAGTTTTAAGTTAAATTATAGTTAAATTCTTTTTAAAAAATGGGTTATTAGTCTAGTCGTCTTAATTAGAATAAAATAAAATAATATCACCATTTATTTATTTAAAAAGGGTTAAATAAAAACAAAGTTAATATTGATTATAATGATAGACAATTACTTTTAGGATCTAATAATTTTTTTACTGATATTTAAAAATAATATTTGTGTTCTAATTAGAACACTTGATAAATGACGAATATGAATTTAAAAAAAAAATATTATAATACTTTTTTCTTTACCTGTCTGTAATTTTCCTTCTAACCATGCTGGTCCATTTGGCACAACAGATTTTATTTGAAGAAATTCTTCTTTAGAATCGTCTCCTCCAACAATAGTAAATCCTAATCCACGGATTGATTTTACAAGAGTTGAACGAATCCGCTCTCCAACGAGTTTGTGTGGATTAGTAGTAAATAAATTACTACTGATACCAGAATCTAATAAAAAAAAAACACCACAATAATTAATAATCAAAACTTCAGGTTATAAAAAAAAAACAAACCTTGTTTTATTAAGTTAATATTTTCAAAACTATTTGAGGTATAATTTGGAATATTATCTTGATCATCGTTAATTTGATCTCCTTAAATAAATACAGAATACTTATTGATTGTTAATGAAACAAATTAGTTAAAAATGTTACCCTGTATAGCATTTTTAGCTTGAAGCACAGGATTTTCATATTGTGTTTGTCTATTCACATGATCAATGTAGTATGTGCCATAAAGTGGATCATCAATTCTTTCCCAACCATAGGGTAGTTCATCATCCGAACAGTCTTCTAATTGTTTCTTTTGAAACTTTGATAACCTCGGATCTAGCCAGTGTGATGTACTAGAATTATGACTATAATAAATATTAAAACCCACTATTAATACAACAAAAACAAAATACTCCATATTTAGAAATATACATTTTTTAATTTATGAAAATCTAGAATCTTTTAGTTATTAACAACGAAAGTATATACACATATTTATAGTTAAGTGAGTATGTAATTTAACTGAAAAGTTATACTTAACAGGTAATCATATATAATTGTTAACTACTATGTTTATATTATTGTATAAATATGTACAAATAATTCAATGATAAAAACAGTTTTAAAAAATATGAAATTTATGAGTTTTTCATTTTTAACAGTAAAAATATACCAAGTAATTAAAATTAAAATAACTTACTCAATACATTTATGAAACAATGAAAATTATTTAAAGGAATCCTAGATTGAAAGATATTTTAAAAAATGTACATAATATCTATCTTTGTTGCACATTAATTTAAGTATATTTATTATATAAATACTTACTCAATAAAATAAACTTCACCATTTTTGGTATAGGCTTTTTCCCATTTTGGTGGGAGTGGTCCTAAATCCAAAGTATCTGACAATGTCGAGTCTCTTGAATGATTATATGCATTATTTTTGGTACTAGGTCCGTTTAAGTATTCTTCTGAAACGAATACAAATTTAAATAAAAACGTAAGCAATAGGTAGGTATGATAAATTATAGTTAAAATTATAATTGAAAAAAAAAACTACAGTACAATTCAGTCAATAGATTAAAACAATAATTTTAATCAACTACATTTATTATGGTGATTTGTGACTCCAAATTTAGCCAAAAAAATAATTAACATGCAGGTACAGCACTTATCCATAAGGAAAAACAAATTGTTTTCTTACCGTTATTCATAGGATGTTGAATCTTATCTTGCATGTTATCCATATTCATGGTATTTAATTGTATATTGTTTCATTTGATCATAAAAACATTCTATTTTTTAAGCTAATAATATGATTCATAATCATAGCATAAATAGAGCAAGTCTTCAAAAAATAATATACAGTTGTATCCCAGAGTTCAGTGGTACATAATAATCATCTAGATAATAAAACATATTTTTGAATAAAGCTCATAGTATAGAAAAAAATATACATGATAAAACAATAGTTGTAGCCTTGTAGGTTATCAAATAATTATACGATGAAACTTCCATTTAAAGAAATGTTCTATTTAATAGATACAATTTTTGTCTGTTATACTGTTAAATGAATCAACAACTTTTTCAAATTGTCTTTATAACAATAAATATATTATGTTTGTCTATCTGAAAATGGTTTGTTAACATCTATTTGTATTTGTATGTACGCCCTTATTTGAGTATGATTACTGTTAGTACGTCTTATATTTTTGATGGGTATTAGGTTTGGTAAGATATATTATTTATTATTTCTAATAAATAGAACATTAAGGGGATTCAATACCATGATTTTTTGTCCTTGACTAACACATCTGGAACATAGGATTTTAGACATGTTTATTACCTAACCTAACCTTGATGTAATGAAGTAATAAGAATTCTAAAAACCAATTTGAATTTGTTGTCGAGATCACTTGAGAACGACTTTCCTACATTTTTGTTATTATCACCCAATTTCTAAAAACGTTACATTAAAAATCGTCTTTTAAATTTTTGGAGAAACTAAGATCAAAAAATTAAAAATGTGGGAAAGTCGATCTCAAGTAGGCTTGACGATAAATTTAAATGTTTTCAGAATTCTTATTGCTTTACTATATCAATCAGTAAGTTTAGCAAAGAACACGTCTATCCGGTCATATGTATATTAGATAAAGACAGAAAATCACGGTATCAAGTCCCATTGATTGCAAATATTATCTTTTATTCGTACATAGGTAATCATTAAAATGTCAACAAGATTTCTTATTTACTGTACCTATATCTAGTGTACAATGGCAAAATAATATATGTTAAAACAGTAAGAATCAAATAAATAATATTAAAACGCTCATCTGCTGTACACGGACTTTGTTGATAAGCAGTACACCCGTCATACCGACGTACAAATAGACTTGAGTTTTTTCTAAGACATAGTAATTAAATCACTGTACCGGAAGTAGATAAATAAAGAAATACGCAGTCTATCACGTGACACGAGTAAAAACCTAAGTACATTATTTGAGAAACGATCGCGATATTTCAACAAGTGCGGTACCTACTTATTCATTTCTTACGACTCCAGCATCTCTCTAAGCAGTCCAAGCCCGTTGACATGTAGACTCTGAAATGAAACGAAGACGATCTCGCACCAACTTGATGTCGAACATGTGAGGGTCGCATCCGACGGGTCGGGTAAACGAAAAACTGGCGGTTTGTGCGAGGGCAGAAAGGCCGTGTATATGTGCGAGTGTGTGTGTGTTTGTGTTTACGTATTTGTGTGTGTTAGTGCGCGCGCGCGGACGCGCGTGTGAGATAAACAAGAAAATCTAATAGAAAAACGTTTGTAAATTGTAATAATCCACACAAACGGGAGAAAAAATAAAATTACACAACAAAATAAAAGTCAGATCTTACAATTCACCGTGAACGGTTTCGAAAATATTTAGGTTTCGATAACACGAGGGGAGTGCCTCCGTCGGGCAACACGGACTACATTAACAGTGGTCACCATGGTGAACGTGCCAGCAGGTGTCAGCAACCGCACAGCGCCAGCAGCTACGTCATGTCGTCATGGCATCCCCTGATCCTAATCAGTAATCAGTGATAAACATTCAACACTCTTATTTATGTTAACAATTTTATCTAAATAAATGTACGTCTAAAATCTGAATAGGTAAATAGTTCACTTTATATCACAAGCAAGGTGGATTGATCCACATTTTTCCTTGATTGTAAGTTATAATAAATTGTAAACCTATAAATTGTTTGATAGTTAATAACAATGGTCAATAGTTAAAGTATATTATTAAATGATAGGTTTCAACTATTTAAATATATTATTTTGTTCAAAGTCAAAAATGTGAATGCGTCCAACTAGTAAAAAATTTATAATACATAAATAAAAGGTAAACTATATAACTTTGTACATTTTTATAGGTACTCAGTGATTACAAATTTAATATTAACTGTGGAAGTGAAAATGTAAAAAATAATACATTTTCGCAAAATCAAATATCAATATTCTACTTTTATTGCTTTGCTCAGAATCTAAGACCTGTAATATTATTATTGACTTAGATCTGATTTTGATAGCTTCATAATTAAGATTTATTGTAAGATTAATGAGTAATGACTATATGTTTTTGTAGTGAAGTATTGAACATATGAACATAATATGGTAATTGTAAAACACTGTTGGATTGTTTGTATTTTATAATATTACTCATAACTAGGGTCTGGGCTCGGATGTTGATGAATCTTTTTTTGGAACATCATTGACAATGTTTTCCTAGCTTAGAACTTGTTTAAAATGATTAAATAACATACAAATCTATACTATCTTGAATTTTGAATGTTTTTTTTTTCAAATTAAGAGAAATATGTATGAGTTAATTGTGTATTACATTTTATATTTTTGTATTTTCAATCAATTGAATAATTTAATTTTACCAACCTAATATGGAAAATACTTAAACCAACATTCTTAATTGTTTTTAATATTAAAACCAGTTTTGTGTAAATTTAATTCAAAATCACATATTTTTATAGTTGTAATTTTTAATTTTAATACATTTTTTAGTCTTATGAGTGTTGTTTAAATGTAATTAACATACATAATTTTTAGTACCTTTTTAGTGTTTATGTCAAATGTATTTTCTTATGGGCATTTGTATAGATGTTTAGGGCAATGATCGGCAACCTTTTTTGGTATCAAGGGCAAAAAAATAAAAATAAATTTTTGACGGGCCATAATTTGAAATACACCTTATTTTATTTAAACAAAATATTACAGTAATTTCAAATTTAATTTATTTAAGTACATCACTGTTTGGTACATTAACTATCGAGGTATCTACAAAGAAAGTTATAATAATAAAAAAATACATAGCAAAATATACTAATTGTATTGGTATAAATTATATGTTGTATACATTTTTGTTTGTTAACAGATCTAAAAAGTATCGATGTGTTTAAACAATTATGTCAATCATGAAAATATTTCAGATTATCAATGTAAAAAACCACTATGTAATACAAAGTTGTTTGGTAATATCTTTAGTTACTGTAACAACTTGGATAACAGCAATTCTAAGAAAAAAAAAAAAAATAAGACTGAATGAAAATGTCAACAATAAAATTATTTCAATTCCATTGATTGTTATAACAGGCTGTGACACAGGTCTTGGATATTCAATTGTTATGAGATATTTAAAAGGTGAACATTTTAGTAAAAACCAAAATAACAGTAAAATATATCATAATTTGTTATTTTTCAATAACAAACCACTGATAATTCCAAATAGGATTGCGATTGTTGCATTTTGTTTGAATCCTAATAGCCCAGGTGCTAAATGCTTACTTCAACTATCAGTTAAATATACTAATATTAAATTGTTCGTTAGACAATTAGATTTAACTGATACTGATTCTATTAAGGCTGGTGTGACTTTTGTTACTGATCTACTTCAACAAAATGTTGATATAAATTGGCCACACGATGAAGCAGTTTTTTTTAAATATGGTATGTACAAAATATAATAGGTTAAATGAACTAATTTAAAAAATAAAATCCATTTTAGAACTACATGCATTGGTCAACAACGCAGCACGAATGGTGATGGCAGAATATGAATGGCAAACTTCAAAAATAATAAAACAGCAATTTGAAGTTAATGTTTTAGGTCCTATTATGTTAACTGCAATGTTACTGCCAACATTTCGCAAAGACAAAAGTAAACATTTCTAAAATAATTAATGACGTTATGCTTTTATTGTATATTTTTTATGCAATACTTGATTTAATTAAATAGCAAAGTTCTAGTATAAACATGAAAAAATAAACTATAGGTCGGGTGATAAATGTAATTAGTCATTGTGCTTATCTTCCACTTCCTGGAGTATCTATTTATGGTGCTACGAAAGCTGCTGTGCGTGCATGGACAATCGGAACAAGAGTTGAACTTGAAACTCACGGCATAAAAATGATCACGTTTTCACCAGGTAAAAACACAATTTTGTATGATACAATAAACGAAAGTTAATGTAATAACTATTTCATTTAAGGATCGTTTTATCTTCATTCCTCCATTATGAATGTCGAACAAAGAATGATTGATTATGAAGACATGTGCAATAATATGAATAAAGAGCAATTAGCTTATTATGGTGCTTTTATGTATACCTATCAAAATTACTTGAGTACTATTGATGCATACATTAATCCTCCAGAAATAACCATTCCCAGCACTAATAAAATATACTGTCAAATGGATAATGCATTATGGGCAGTCCACCCCAAAGCTGAGTATAATGTGCCTGAACCTTGGCGATATAGAATCTATTTTGCTGTAGCTTGGACTCTATCATCATTAGGTTTACATTATTTAAAAGATAAGGTTGTACGTCGATTTGTGGCTACACCACAATTTCATGATAATATTGCAAGTTCAGTTGAAAATATCTAATAAACAGAGATTGGAACTTATCTAATTTACATATCTATGCTAAATGTAACAAAACATAACAAAGTGTCATACTGTTGTATGAATGTAAAATATTTCAAAATAATATAGTGAGATCAAATATGAAATTTTATGTTGCTTATTTTTACCTATTTTCGCATTTTATATTATAACGTATTGTACATAGGATATATCAGTTTAAAACCAAATAAGAAATTAATAGGGCCCAGATTTATATGGTCTAAAAATCTCGGAAATATGCACTATTAAATACGCATTTATGCTCTTGTTTTGTAGGAATGTACCCTATAAAATAAAAAAGTCTAATGCTCATTATTTTTTATATGTTTAGGTACATAAAGCAACAAATGAATCGTATAAAAAAAAATGAAAATAAAATATATATTATAATATAACTTGTTATATAAATGTTATATTATATTATTTATTTTATTTTTATTTTATTTTTATACGATTCATTTATTGTAGTTATTTCAACATATTATAATTTTAATCTGAAAAGTTAATATTTAAATATAAATCAAATAAATCAAATGAAAATAAATTATCGGCACTCGGATTACAAACAAACACAACAAATGTATGTTTACAAATACCTCCTCAATAGCAGATAACTACTTATTCCAATAGGTCTCAGACAAGATGAGAAAACGACTTTGCCAAATTACATGGACAATAAATATAACTTTAAATACGTTATTTTAATTAAAATAAACAAAATATTACATATTATGCATTTAAAAACCGTATATATGCAATACAAAATTGTAAAATACAGAAATATGTAGAACATGTCAAAAAATTAAAAAATACACAAAATAAAACTATAGTTGAATCTTGAAGCTTACTAGCAATTTTTTGGACCATTTAGAAAAAACATGCAAATGCATATAAATCTGGGCTCTAGTAATTAATAATTATCAAAAATTAAATAATTTAAATTTAAGAAAAAAATTAATGTTGAATCGAATTTATGTAACTAGTATATATTCAATTTAATAAAGTTATTGATAATTATACCTATTATGCACCATAGATATAAGTACTGTACATATTTAGTGCTTAGTTTTGGGGGTTACTTTATTGAATAGTCACAATTGTGCTAACACAATCATATGGATAAAATTAGCCTGTGAATACTAGGGAATAAAATAAAAAAAGAAAAGTATTTTCATTTTAGATTTTGAGAATTTTAGCAGTTCTACGTTCCATATTTTAAATAAAATACAAACACGATGCACATTCATAATATTTAAAATATATATCTTAATAAAGAATTAATACAATATTAAATCACGTGTTCATTTCAACAATGACAGCCAATTTCAAATAATTACATAATATACATATAATACATAAACAAATAATGTTATTAATAAATAGCAATTACTTGTATTACTTTCATTGAGAAAGTTACAATAATGAAAAAACTCGTAGTCAGGATTTTTTTTGAAGGGTGGGGTGTGTGTTTTAATTTAATATTTGAGTACAACTTGTGGGGGGAGCTTTTCACACATCTAGTTTTTTTTTTCAATTACTCTGGTGAGAGGGGCGGTGTAACATCCATAATACGCACCTACTCCCTTAAATACTTAGTAATGACTAATGAATGTGTTAAATATGAATTCAATGATGAATCATTGCATAGAAAAAATAATTTTGGACGAAGTCAGTCTGTCCTAAAATGCACTATATTACTAAGTATGTTTAATGAAATATTTATATTGCTAAATTACCTAGTAATTTATTTTACTCTTAAGTAAAAGTAATATTTGAGGTTGAGTACCTACTACCCATAACTTTTGCCAAAAAATGGCAAAAACAATGATTTTATTATATTACTTTATTAATATTTAATTGATATAATAGTAAATACTATATATTTATGTATTATACTGTACATGTAATTATTGTTTTTAACTTTTGAGTCAATACAGACTTACTGTAGAATGACGTGAATAGATTTATGATAATATACCTATTAATATAAATAGGCAATAATTAAAGTATATTTTGAAAATATTATTGATAGTTCTGTATACTGTATACCTATACAGTATACAGTAATGATAATGATATTAGTAAAAGTTTCAAGCTACACAAATAATATTTTTGAATTACCCTCAACAAAATAACTAAAATTGTTATTTTTTGTTTGTATAGGTTAGGTCTTAGGTCATTTTAACAAAGGCTAAATAAATTTTTAAAAATGTCATACATATCTGTTTAAAATGACAAAACCAATAGTCAATACCTATATTAAACTTTCAATAACATTATCATCTATATAATTTTGTAGTTGCCCGAGTAGAAATTCTTCACAGTGATGTTGTGTTTGGATTTTTTCCTATTAATATAACTGTACCAATGGTGGTAAAATAGTGTTAAAGTGTCGAATGTTTGAATAGTGTTAAATCTGTGTTTAACTAATTTGGAACAGGGCGTTAGGTTTTGCGAGGCCCTGGGCGGAATACATTCCTTGAGGCCCTACATTTATGCAAATTGAACACTCCACTCACCTCCAAATATTAAGATATGCAAAAGACTAAAATACATTATATTTGCATACCTAATACAAATAATTATTCTTCATATAATATACCTAATAATATTAATATACATTTTAATATCCTATATTTACCTATATTTAATATCTCAATATCCTTATAATTTATTAATAAAAGTATTTATTGTTTTTTATAAAATTGAGATTTACTTTTAACCTGAGTTTTACCTACATAATAATTATTTAGATATTTACAAAAGAAAAAATATTTTAATTGTACAAAATCAGATAAACTAAAGGTCAAAATTAATAAGTCAATACTTGTTAAAAGTCGTAGTTAGTTTCTAATTATTGCTTTAACAAAATAAAATAAAATACATATTACATATAGTTCTATGCTTAAAAATATACTTAAACTTAATTTTTTTAGACTTTTTAGCCGCAAAATCTTTAATGAATTTTTTTACAATTTAGATTTTCTGACTTCTTTTTCCATAGCTTATATATTCAAGTCAGAAAGAAGCTCTTGGGACATTTTACTTCTAAATTACATTTTTATAAGCTTTAACTTTGAAAAGCTGTGTTCTGCGCTAGCTGAAGTTATTGGAATAGTTAACATTATATCTTAATAGTCACGGCTAAGTTTGTAAAACCTTCATTGCTTTTTTTTTATAAAATTGAGTATCTACTTTAATAGAAATTACCGATTTATCGATCATGTTTTGGCAATACAAAAGTTCTTCAATCAAATCGTAAGCGCAATGCACAAATACTACTAAAATAATAAATAACTATGATAATAATAATATGCTTTAGAGTCTTCGGCCTTCAATAAAAATAAATAAAGAGAACACCTGACGAGCGACGATCCGTTTCTGAAGAATGAAATAACCCGTTACAAAGTTAATATTCATAAAAATCAACTAATTAAAATAAAGAGGGTAAGAAAGTAATTTTCATTGTGTTATAAGAATATATTAAAATATAGCATACATAATGAATATATTGAATAGGCATGATAATTACTCAAATATTATGCTAACGTAGGTAAATAAAATTAATAATTATAAAAAACCAACGCGTAGGTATGTAAAATAAAAAAAACAAAATTGACATCACTGACATTGCCTTGTGTCGACGTGTCGTTCATGAGTAAACTCGCTTAATCGAGTATCGACAAGACGACAACCATTCACCCAGTTGTGTATAAAATAAAATTATGGTCAAAAATGAAAATGAAGTGTTAAAATCAAATTAATTTTACCAAATTATAAATAACTAATAAGTTATAAATAATAACTAAATACACTCAATGTTGCGCTATACTGGTATTCCACGATTTTGAACGCACAGCATTAATTTATAGTTATAAAATATTTGTAAATAACTATTCATATTTGTATCTAACTATTCCATAATCGGTTGCCATATTTTTGTGCAGCAGTAAATATATGTGTATTATAAAATCAAGGACGCATTGACTCAGCATAGAATACAAACATCCAAAATTGTTATTCACATGAACAAGTAATGCAGAGGCCCCGGGCGTGGGCCATACTCGCCCGGCCCTAAATACGGGCCTGTTTTGGAACCAATAAAAATATATTACAGTGAAACATCTGAATAGCAAACCCTCTCAGTACCCGAAATGTTGTCCGTTATTTGGAGCTGCCAGTTATAGGTATTCAGAATGAGGGTAATAAAATGAGAACGTACCTAGATGTCTTCGACTCTTCGTCCCCAAAATATCGTCTGTTATTGGGAGGTTTTACTGTATTTCTGTAAGGACTATTTATGTTAACATTGCGTAAACAATTGATTTTATCTAGTTGCGTCAAGCAATTACATGCAGTCAGCAGCATGCTGCACTTAAAAGAGGATTGGGGGGGGGGGAGTGGGCTGAGCTTCGCCAAAATCTCCAGAAAGCCTTTTTTAAAAAACAGGAGTATATTTTAAGCAAGGTATGAAAAATGAAAATGAGAATACGTTCAAACGAATACCATAGTAATTAGTAATAGTAAGTTGTAATTTCGATATTTTTTTAATTGAACAACTTATGATCAACCATGTATTCAATTTTCCAACTCTAGATCAAGTAAAAATATAGAAACATAAAGTAAAAAAACTGCATAAAATTAAAAACGGTATTGTATGTCTAAAATAATTCAAAAATCATAAACAAATGTAGTGATAATTTAAAGTATGTATTCGGTAGGTGTCTTATTTTTAGTTACCTACTCCAAAAAAAAAAATACCAATTTAATCAAAAAGGTATTGCTTAAAAATGCCCGAACTTCCTTATTTATTTTTATTTTTCCAGTATATGGAAACTGGTGGAAAATTTCAATTTTTACCTTTATCAAAAGTATTAACTTGCTTTTTGGAATCAGCAAAACCTAGTTGGTACATTTGGGAGGTCAAAATTTAAAATTCAAAGTCTCTTCCAAAAGCCCCAGGGGGAAAAAATTAAGAAATGTTTACTCAAAATTGACTTTTAGTGTAACTTAAAAAAATTACCGTAGATTCATGACATGTTTTGTGAATGTTTATATATTATGTATTAGCATTTTTTATACACCATGAGATTTTCGACGATTATTATTTGTTCGTTTTTTTAAATTAATGTCAAAAAAAATTTATTTGAATGGTCAAAAAACTTGAAGATGTAATGCAAAGTTCCACGTAAGCAGTTGTTAGAGGAAATTTAAAAAAAAACTGATCAACAATAATTTTTTATGAGCGTCTGAAGTTCAAATGTTGACAAAATTCGTATAAATCACGAACATTTGCAAATTATTTTAGTTAGAAATTCATAAAAAATGTCTTATAAGTTTGTCTACCTTTATTAAGAAAACATTCTACCGGAAATTCAATTTTTATGAGAGCTTGAAGTTGATATTTTTACAACATTGGATATCAATACATTTTTTATGTAATGATTTTTCTTATTTTGCTGTAATTCAAAAACGAATAACTTTAGATACTTGAAATTTACACCATATGTTTATTATCAATTCATATACTTGATACAATTTTCAGAATATTTTAACTCGTAGTGAGCTGTTGACGTACATTTTCAAATTTCATTTTTTTTTTCTATAAATGTCATTAAAATTCTATTTGTTGGGTCAAAAAGAGTGAAATATATTGATATGCTGATATATTGTTACAATATCAGTTGAAAATTATTAAAAATACATTGGCATGTTTTGTTTTATAATCATTTAAAGTTCAAATGTTGACACAATTTCTCAAATTGAAAAGTGATTTTTTAGTTAAAAATGTATTAAATGTTCAAATTGTGTGGGTAAAGATTTAAAATTTAAAACATTGCTCTACGTAAGTAATTAATTCTGCAACCAGAAAATCTAAAAATAAATATAAACACAGCTTTTTTTAGTTCAAATTTAGACGAAATTATATATTAGCACAAAGAATAATAATTTTAGTCATTTTGTTGTAATTTGGTTCCAAAACATCCCATCTTTACATAAATATACATTGTACTTTTTCAATACACTGATAATTTAAGACTAATATTAATTCAACTTTCCGGCTACCGCATTGATAATAAGTAATAAGTAATATTGTAATAACAATATACAATTTCCTAGACTGACATACCATCTCTGGTTTCCTATAATTGTTTTTCGTATTCTTTTATATTATTGAATTCAAATTTAATACCATCCATAACAGCGACCTTCTAGACACCTAATGTACAGCAGAGTGACATCCACTTACTTTTTAAGTAAATTTAGACGAAATAACATATTATCTAAAACCTAGAATAACGATTTCAGTTAGGCTGGGGCTATACACGGCGGATTCCGCCGTGTATTCCACGGCGTTTTCCGTCAAATTCCAAATGTATTAATTTATATCGGAGTAGCTATACACGACGGATGTAATACGCCGCGTTTTTATCCGCGGCGGAAAACGGCGGTCGGCTTGCGTTTTGGCGGACGAACGCCGAAGTAATAAAAACGCTCGACGGATACGTTCTGTATAGCTCGTCCGTTAGTTTGTTGTACCTAATTCAAAAAACATTATACTTGCCTCTTGGGTGCTTGAAACTTTTGAAATATATTAATATATTTTTCACAAAATGTGTAGTAACATACTGTTTAGATTCAATAAATTATATTAATGTTAATATTAATTTTGTTTATGTTAATATATTCTTACAATTATTGACTGATTACTGAAACAAGTACCAAAATTGACTCTCAAACAAACCTTTGAAAAAATAAAGTTCGTTTTGCTATTGGGATATCTGCGTGTTTAAAAATTTTGAAATTGTTATAAAAAAATGTCTTGTCAAAAATGAAGAAACACGTCTCTTTTGTTTTTTTTTTGAAATCATATATCATCGATCTATAATCGTTAAAAATCCCCGTGTACAATGAATAAATTGTCCTTATTTTATATACTGACATCCTGTGCTAGTATTTATAAATTCCAATATCAATCAATATTGATAACTGCGTATTTTTATGAAGCTTGGAAATTATATTAGTAGTTAAAAATGTTTTAATTTTATTTGAAAATATTTTATTTATTTGTAGTTATATTTTTCGCTATTTTTATGTTTATTGCTTGTCATTATATCATATACATATTTTAATGAATAACAATATTCAAATTTGAGCGCTATTCTACAAATATTTAGACGAAATAGTTGATTTCATTTTTATAAACATATTTTGAAGTTCAAATTTGGACAAATTTTGATATTCAAATAAGTAATTATGAATTGAGTTGACATTTTCAAAACATATAGATTATTTCAATGCTATTGACAATTTACCTATATGTTATACCATGATATTACTAATAGTAATACGAATAATTACTCGTAGACATATTAATAGCTCAATAGAATTACTTTGCTACCATAGAAATGACTAGCGATATATATATTTTATTTGATCATAAGCTGATAGATCATCTCTACTCAGAATAGTTTTTCGTATAGGTGCGATGATTAATTATCATTAAATCCTAATTTAACAGATTCATTACGGTAACTTACTGAATGACGAGGTACTTCGACTCCTACTGTACAGCACTGTAGTTGCCTACTTCTTCCTCTCCCCATATTTTTAGTTTAAATAACATTTTGAAGTCATCTGACTTTTTATACTGTTAAATATTAATAATTCCGTTTTAAGTTCTAGTTGTAATGTGTCAATGTTAAGGTATTGTGTAAATCTATAAATGTTTAGTAGAAATATGTAATACGTTTATGATATGCAACTATGCAGGCAAAGAACTTATCATTATTCTCAAATCTAAAATATTTGCTTACAATTCATGTCATAGTTACTTCAGTAGGTACTACTTGTAGTTAGGTAGTCTTATGCTTAGCTCCCTAAGGTTAGACAACTCAACATACACGGTTTAATGTCGTAACAATAATATATATATTTTTTTATTATCAGTAAATAGGTATCTATATCTATTATAAATTATAATCTATTCAGTGAAATGTGAATCTTCCGTTGTCTATCTTTGTCGTTTTATTTGTTTTATTCTATGGTTTCACGGTACTGACTTTATACCGAGCAGCTATAACAAATTACAATAAGCACAATATATGATAATAGGATATATTTAAATAAATAATAATAATAAAATATAAATATAATATTATCTACACGGACAATCATACTGTATTAATTGTAGTGTTGCGCACATTTTGTGCGTCATAGTTCATACTACCCACATTACAAATATACGCAAAATTGGTAGGTAGGTACCTATGTATAGTTATAGTTACCTTATAGTTATTATTCAGTCGTTATATACGTTCATAATAATATATTTATATATTTATATTAGTCGTCAATGTTATGCTAATGTACATTGTTCAAATTTTAGAATCGGAGAAGCCACTGAAATCCGACAATGTGTACATAGTTTTGAATGCAAATTAAATTATAATAACTTTGCATTGAACAACACAATCGATAAGTGCATATATGAATAACAACGAATTATAATTATTTGACTCGTCTTGCACCTTGTTTAAATGAGAACATAAACGCCACACGGTCATTATTGTGTTTGTAGAGTATGTATTAATCTATATTACTGTTTTACCTTGGTATTCCATTAAACAATTATTATATTTTAGTGATTAAAAAAAAAATATGATCTGTTTTTTCAGATTGTTTACTGAATATTCCTGTGCTTCACCTAAAATGTTGAAGATTTTCAGCTTCATATCCTATTGGTACATGCGTTACTTACTGGTCTCCGAATTGTATTTAGTAGAAAAATGGGAAAGGTGTTTGATACGTATCCTTTTTTAAAAAGTTAATATTACTTATATTTAATAGGGAAGATCTTATAAAATCAGTTTTGTTAGAGCATTTTTAAAACTTGTAAACACTTTATTTTAACAGACATTGTAAAATAGGTACATTAATATTATAACATGTACCAAATACAATTATCATTATTATAAATTTTTGGATTTTTGTAATGATTAAAATGAACACCATAACTCATATGTTTGTCATAGATGTATATTGTATAGTCACAATCAGGGCTCGGATTCTACAGCATTTTTTACCAATTATTTTATACACAGATGAAAACATAAAATTAACTGTAAGTTTTGCATTTGTCATGGATTACAAATAAAAAAAGGTTATTTTGTTAATTTCCCAGTTTCGGTGCAATTTATGCTAATTTGTGTTTAGAATAGAATTTATTTTAAATGAAGTAGTATAAAAAAAATGTAAACACAAAAAACATTTATCAGTGTTCGTTTTTTTAGATTATTTTGAATAGTGTTGCTTTAAATATCATTTCAATTCAAGATCATTCATTCATTTATTTTTTTTGCCAATTTAAATCTAAAATGTTATATTCCTACCTACAGTACTTATGAAATAAGCAATAAATGATAATTTGTATATAAATAACTTTATTTTTTATTTTTAATTCATATTAATGGGCATTGGGGATGTTTTATTATTTCCATATTTTCATGTATTATACTTTATTTTAATAGTTTTACTAGTGATTTAAAGTTAGACCCCAGGTCATAATTAATGTCAAATAGGTATGCACTCTATTAATTTAAAAGATAGTAATAATAAACAAGGTAAAAATTATTTGTAACTTGATTTTTTAAAATTGATGAATTGTGCGTTGTATATTATAACATTCAAGTTTTAAAATATATTAACTAAAGCCAAGAATTTAAAGTCACAAAAATTCTTGTTAATTTTACATGTGTCTTAACAGTATACAACTTTGAGAGGGGGCAGTTATTATCTTCCTAGATATTTTATTCTATATATATCTAGTTACACAACTAATAATCATTTTATACTAGATTATAGATTATTTATATTAAAAAATAGTAACAATTGATATTTTTTTTTGTATACAATCTATTTTACAACAATTTAGACTGTAGGTTCATAATACTATTTATCAAAATATAAATGCAAATCCCTTGCACAATATTTATGATTTTATTTTTGCCTAATTTCTTGTTTTTGAACTAGTCTTAAATCCAAGTTAGGAACAGAATTGATAAACGAGTATATAATAATTATTTGATGACAAATCTATAATATAACCACTGACTGTAACTTTATTTTAATTACAACACTATTTGATTGCAATTTAAGTTAATTTTTGAAATACCAATTCAATATATCTGATGCAAACTGGATTAAATAATTTATGGGATCTTAAAAGATACTACTGGAAAAATTCAGTTGGTCTAGAATATAGACCATATAGTTATTAATTACAAATACACTAAACCTAGAACTTCTAGGTCGTATAAATAAATCAATATTTGACAAAATAATTCTAATTTATTAATTAGAGCCTTTGCAGTTATATAAATACCTATTTGCAAATTATACATAACCAGGTTTGTTACTCAAAAAGTCATCATGATATTTGAACTATACTCCGCTCCACGAGAGAAGGAACCCGTGTCCCGACCAAATTGCAACCGACTCCGCGCATCCCCACTTATTTGACATATCGTCGTCTAGTTACCTAGCCTAGTAACGCTAGCTGCCGTCAGTCTGCATGCGCGAAACGGGTTCCTTCTCTCGTGGTGCGGAGTATACCTAATAATTGACCAAGTTGTTTTATATTATATTCAATTTTACATTATATTCATTGTATATTTTTAAAATTTTCTTAATGAACCAAATGCAGATGCCATAATGTTAATATTGTTCGTTGGATTGTGGTATATGAACAAAGTATTCATTGAATTTGTTTCAAATTGTATAGCATAATTTAACTATAATAACTTATCATGTTATTATAAAATTTTGCTTTCAAGTTGATAAAATATTTGAAAAATGATCAAAAGCTGCATACACAAAACAGGAAATATGTTCAACATTAATATTGATTATGTTACAGCAAAATATATAGTGGTAATTTATAAAATAAAGAAAACATTTATTTTTATTCCATAATATTGTGTATTGATTTAAAAAGACAAGCCAATACACAAACAAAATCTAAATATTCTAGCATAAAAATAGTTTAACATAAAAATAGTTTAACATAATAACATAACAGTTTTGGTTGATTAGATAGGTATCTAAACTTAAATAGATATTAAATTTTGTGCGTAAGCAAAACATAAAGTATGTTCTGTAGTGTCGGTTAATGTTGTAAGCGTTATGTGATTTATTGCGGTAATGATGTTTTTATCTAAAATTATAATTAATATTACATTGTAACTATAGTATATTATGGTAATCATAATAAGTAATATTTTGAAATTAAGTGTTTATTTCTTGAATAAGGTTTGTTAAAATGTTAAGAATTAATATTAAATGTTAAAACAACAAGATTTTCATACTGGATAGTAATTGATAATAATCAGTACTAAATAGTGGTATAGTAGTAAAATAAAAGTAAAAAGTAACTTAAAAGAACTATAAGATCAATAAAATGAGTACAATTTAAGTATTTTTAATTATCATCCATAATTATATTTAAATTATGAAGTTAACTACAAAGTGATACCCTATTATAGTAGGATACTATATCATTAGTATATGATATAATATAATAATAGGAAATACAGAAATAAATGCTTTTAAAACAATTTAAGTACCTAACGATATAATCTAGGCACTAACCATAGGTTTCAATAATCTAAATATCAATAAACAAGGCTGTACATGTAAAAGTTCACCCTCCTTAAGAAATTTGATCATATTTAAAGAGATTTGTTTTTTATTATAATTTTTATACAATTTAACATCATGACTTATTCATAAAAACTCCTACTAAATTTATATTCTAGGTACAGCCTTTTTTATAAATTATAACGTATAATACTTGAAGGAATGAAAAAAAAAACATTAATGATATTATATATGAATATCCGACACTACAGTTCTAATGTTTTAAAGTTACACACACTTTTAAGATACAAATAGTTTCAAAAATGTGAAAGTAGTTTTTTGCACTAATATGACATGCGAGTAACGTGTTTTAAATCTTCAATGTCAACTAACATTGAATCTTTTGCCATGTGTAATTCATCTCTTTCTAGTAATAAATTCACGAGGCTTTCGTTTAAATCTAAAAAAAAAAACCATACTCAATTTTTTTTAGATTAAATAGTTGACAAATACTCACATTCGATGTAAGAATGTAGATCATTAACAATAACTTGTAGTTGTGCCAAGTTCAAACGCATTAAGAAATGTCTACTGACACGTCTTCTATCATTGTCTAACTTCACTCCAACCTAAAAAAAATATGTATTTTATAATAGATAATAATATTAGTTAATATTAAGTGGCCGTATCAATTTAAAATATTAAAACAGGAAAAAATTACTTCAAGAACAATCAATCAACTTTTTTAAATATTAATACAGTGGACATCGCTTATAAGACTCACGGTTATAAGGTTCAGTCGCTTATTAGACTCAAAATTGTCTGAAACGGTCCAGACGTATCCAAATACATTATAAAAAATTCGGTTATAAGACTCAAATTTTGTAAAAAATAAACATTTTTGGTCAAAATTTAGAAATAAATTAATGTTTTTTGCTTTATTATGGGTGTATGTACAACAAATTGTATCTTCTTTCACATTTTCCAATATATTTCCGGAATATTAGTTTATAACTAAAAAAAAAACAAAATCACAATTTTTTTTCCATAAATAATAAATAGGTACATTATACATACATCTTTTATAATTTTTTATTAATGTATATAATCATTTTTTACTTGTATTGTAATTGTAATTTTTTAAATTTATTCAATAATACGGATGTCATATCTGTATTAGAGTATTAAAATTAAAGAAAAATATGTAGTAAAATAAAATTCATAAATATGTAATTAATTTTTTTTCCCACTTCGCCTACAAAATTCATTCGGTTATAAATAAAGGCCAGATTTATATGTTTTTACATATCGTTACTGGGTCTATGCAGTCTTATGAGAGTAAAAAATGTGGATGATTCGTTCAATACTGAATGTGTAGAAAAAAGTTTTTTTTTGCATATTTGAGAATATTTAACCCATTTAGCATATTTTGGAATATTTCGTAAATTTTGAGAAAAAATTTCTATTTATTTTTAATTTTAATATTACGGTACCTAGAAATATTTTTTTTGAACATTTACAATTTACTTTTTTTTATCAATTTGATAAAAAGAAAACACGTAGTGCTATCAAGGTTTATCTATGAAGCTTGCGTGTTATAGCGCTAAAGTGAATCAATTATACCAAAAAAACTAAGGTTACCAAATGTTAGAAAAAGTTGGGAACATTTTATGTGGAAACAATGAAGATCTCCTAGAAAATTTCACACCCAGAGTAGTTGCTGACATGAAGTTTGCTCCTCTAACATCTGTTTATGTTGAGCGTTCATTTAGTCTCTATAAACACATATTAAGCGATAGAAGAACTAACATGAGTACAGATAATATGGAAAAATATATTATTGTTAATTCATATAATAAAATTTAAATTGTATTTCAAGTTTATATTTTATTTTTCAGAAAGTAAATATTTACCAAAGGAATATTGTTTTTTTTATTTTATAAATGTATTATTATTTTGTATTCCTAGTTACTTCAGTGCAATTTCATTATGCAAGTGTAAACCACTTAACTAATTATTATTTAAGGATTACCTATTGTTTAAAAAATTGTTTTGCTTTATTATGATTTAATATATATTAATATTATATTTGTTATTTTTTCACATTGTGATTTAAGTGATTAATACAACTTTTAATTAAAATATACCAAAGGAATATTGTTTTTATGTTTTAATATTATACTGTTATATTTATATTATATCCCTATTTCCCATTCTTGCTAAAGTGCAATAGGGTTCCACCAGGTATAATACGCAACTTTTAATACCTTATTAATACCTATAAATTAAATAACATTTTAAAAAAATGCATATTAAAGCATATAATGATGTTTATTGAATATTTTTGCATATTTTAGCGTATTTTAGCATATTTTATAATTTTTTGAGAGAATATAATGAGAATATTTGAAGGTTTTTTTAGGGAATATTAGCATCATATTTTGGGTATTTTAAGAGAATATAAATCTGGTCTTTAGTTATAAGACTCACTTTGTGCTGGTTCCAATGTGAGTATTATAAGTGGTGTCTACTGTATTAAGTACAAGTTACAAGACTAAATATTATCTTTAAGAAGACACTACACAGACACTTGTTATTTCGGTCTTACAAGTGGTGTGTAACACCATATTTACCCTCAGCAGATAAATGTTTAGCATTGTTAGTTCAAAATTTAGAGTGAATTGACCTATTATGAAACTTTATGGTAAGAATATTATCAGTATTTGTACATGGGTTCTTTTTACGATTATTCAGTTTTACAGTGAGTTATGAGCATTTTTAATTTATGCTATATTATAAACTCAAAACTTGCTTAAAAAAAAAGAACCATCAGAGAAAAAACCCACATAAAACAGAGATAATGATCTTACCATCATGTTTCATAATAGGTCAATTTACTCTACATTTTAAGCTAATGAAGAGAAATATGATCTGTTGAAAGTAAATTAGGTACGTACACATTTATGAGACAGGGAAAACAAAGATCCGTATAGCGTCTTCTTGACAAAGTATGTTTGGTATAATATTTTGGACCCATTCTAAAATACTTCATAAGTCAATAATTAATTAAATATACAATTATCATACATACATAAATATACCTTGCTTTTAAATTGTATTTAATATTAATAAAGAAATAACCAATAGTCTGGTTATTAAGGTACACAATATAACAACTCACTTTTGAAAGACTTTCTTTAATTACAGCTGAAATTACACAATTGCGCTGGTCTGAAATCATATGTGCTCGAGCTCGGTTTTTTGCCAAATTTAGACCTTGCTTAAGTTCAGCCTGAAAATTATTTTGTTACTCAAATATATTTTTAAAAAAATTTTGTACTCCTTCATTTTAATACAAAGATTTATGGATTAACAGTCAAATATACATACAGCAGATTTTAGCTTTTCATCTTCAGCTGAGATGTCGCAATTATTAATTGGTAATTCCGTGTCTGAAGATTGTTCGTTCATAAAGCATAGCTGTAGATTAGAACCTATAAAATCAAATCAAATAATATTATGTTTAGGGATACAATCCAGTATTTAGCTATAATTTAATATGAATTTACTAATTATTTTCACATAGACAATACATGATCAATACTGAACACTATATTATGAGTATACAAATAAATTGAGGTACCATGTACGCAAAACAAGTCATATAAGTATGTTATTCAGTAATACTGTACATTCTAACCTACATAGTAATTATAATATTTGTTTTGTTATTTATATTGTTTTAAATAAACAGTCAACTGACCCAATCATTGTATGCATATTGTTAGAGATTTGAAGAAATATGTTCAAATTTAAAGTCATCTTTATAAACTCTAAATTTTTATTGTAACATAGTTAAATACTAGCATGGAACATACATTTTCAAATTTGATGCACCTAATTGTTTAATGTTAGATTTTACTCACCATTTTGTAATCTAGACTCTAAACTTGATTTTTTTGTCGACTTTCTTGTGTTATGATAACCATCTACTAAGCGTTTACGAATTTCTTCACGGTCATTTTTTTTCTGAAACAAATAAAAATGTTCAATATTAAAAAAAAAAGTTACAACCCAAAGCTGTTTCAGTCTGAATCACTTATTACTTTTTTTGGTTATTTAAAATTGTATTTTTATTCTAGCAGTTTCAGGATACCTATGGGCCATGAGAATAATCAAATTTTCTGATAGGTACTTATCTGATATCAGATACAAAACCTTAGCTTTATAAGTACTTAGATTTAAGTCTTTTTCATAATTTCTTAAATACTAAACTACCGCATATCTTGCACCAAAATATGATCAACAGCAAAAAAAATTATTTCAATCAAAATGCTTTACCAAATTATACGTTTTGGTGTCTAAGGAATGTGTGTAATTGCTGTTGACCACCCCGAGCTCATTAACCATAGACATGTCCGTGAACTTGTGTATAAAATCGTTATCGTCGTAATGGCTTGCAGGGTTCTGATATATGAAACAACCTTTTTCCAGCTCTAGACACTTGTTGTTGTTTGGGTAAGTGGCGGTCTTATTGTTGTGGCCGATCAGCATGCGTTTATGGGTCTGTGTTTCCTGATACTCGTTGTCGTGCAGCAATGACTCCTTCAAGGCTATGCCGTTGAAATAAATGTTCTCTTTGATGTAACGACTGTTCGCTCCACCAGACTTGCCATAGTATCTGGGTCGCAGTTTTTCTTTGAACGTTGCGACTAGTGACGAATGATCCGACATGGTACGATAGTAAATACGCGATTCGATCGTCTAACGCTTCAATGGGTACGTCCCGTTACATTTGAACGGGACACATTCAAAAGCCGTCCCACCGACGGCCGTTCATTTCAATGATTTTTGTTTGGCGGACTGAGAGATATCAAAAAAGTGACAAAACTGTAATCACAGATATAAGCATACATGACTGTAATCCGCACAGATTATAGTTCAGTATCAGTCATGCGCCCAACGGTACTATACATTTGCGACCACCTGCGATACTGGTGGTTGTACTATACAACTACAGTGGTCAAAGGCGGCGTATACTCTATATAGTACTCTGATACTCTATTATTATTACTCTGAGTCTGAGATAGTACTCTTCCCAATAATATTATTAAAACCCCGACAGCCTTATCGGCTATCAATACATTAAATGCTTTTTTATTCTTCTCCTCCTCGATAGCGGCAAATGGATTTCGGCTCGGAGGTGAACGAAACAAGATTTACCAGTTACCCGTGTCTAAATAATATTATTATCTATTATTATTGAAGAGTAGTAATGTAGTATAGTATGTTTGTTGATGCTTCTTCGTTGCGAAATTAAATTTTCCAAAAATCGGACATAATTTTGTGTGGTTCTGCAGTCGCGCCAATTACATATTATCGGGTAGTCGCGTACTTACACGCATGCACACATGCATTCACGACGCAATGGGGGATATCGATTTTTGGGGTGTTTTAATAACACGGACCACGGACGTTATATACATATTGAACGTTATATACGTATTGTACAATTATTGTACGTAATATATACGTCCATGTCTAATAATTGCGTGCCGAATTGTGGCGGACGTGCGTTTTCGACTCGTTGGGGTGGCTTATGTGACCTATATATAGTGTTACAAAATAATAACATAATGTTGGTTTTGCAAAAAGAAAATCGAGATGTAAAATTACGATTTATAAACGGCAATATCTGAGTCATACAAACATAATTTAGGTCAACATTATGTGTAATTTATAGTGATTTTACTTTTTAATTCCTATAGATATATGTAAGTAGTAGGTAGGTAGGTACTATTGTATTATATTATTATTATTTGCTTTATTATAAAAGAAAATTTTTCTCTCGATTGAAAAACTTGACAATGTAAAAATAACGTTCCTCACAAGTTGATGTTAAAATGGAAATTAAAATAACATTTTTTAAATTTGGACTAAATTACATATTAAAACCATATGAATAACGATTTTAGTTATTTAGTTGCATTACCAAAATATAATTTTTGGGTACTTGAGACTTTTAGAATACATTATTATATTGTAAGTATACAGTATATACTGCACAATGACATTTTCAAATGCCATTTTTTTGATAAAAATTAGTTTAACTTACAGTACTGAGTACTATAACTGATGCCTAATAGTAAAATAAATGTCTTTAGGGGGACGAGGTGACCGAGTGGTCTGACTCTTCCGCTGCGACGCAGCCGGTCGCGGTTCGATCCTCGGCCACCGGGCGGCATTTTTCTCCGGACAATTCGCGGTGACCGGAGAGCAAGTGCTGCCATCCCCCACCCCCGGGGCATGGCAGAAACCTACGGGTGCCCCATTCGAAATTCTGCCAAAACAAACACACACGTGTTCCCCCTACCGTTCCAAAAACCTACAAACCATCAATA